>NC_142701.1:6333204-6517605 GCF_029339155.1 Prunus mume
TGACATTTTTAGATATCAAGGAACCTGTTTCACGATCCATCAAATGTTATATGATCCAAAATTACCTAGATCAACATATTGGAACAAGATTCGATCCAGCGATTCAAACTCTTTGAACCGGGAATCATCCACTAGCGAGATCCGTTCGAGGTTCAAGCGTTATCAATTGATATCACGAATTCCTGGCTCGTGATAACAAGAGAGTCACATTGGGACACAATGCCTCGCCTTTGCTCACGATTGCTTACGTGCCGCCACCACGAGCTGGCAGCGGCGTGGTTGCCAGACGATAGCGCTTAGCAGAAAGCGCAATTTGGAACCACTTTTGTTCTTGGACCTACCCCAAAAGTGGCGGAAGTGGCGAGCCGTGATCTCAAAACGGCCGAACCATAGGTTTAAATTAACCCTCTCACACGCTAGAAATTCCTCAAACCCTACTCAACCATCAGCTAGAGCATGAAAAATAGCTAGAAATCCATACCTTATAATTGGATTTGGTGGCGGAGGAGGGAGAAGCAGGCTTCGAAAGTTACGCTAAAGCGGGCTATTTGGGCTAATTCAGCGGCTCTAGCGGTTTCAGCGATGAGGTTTGACGGGAAGGAAGGGAAAGCTGCCGATCGTTTGATCTAGATCCCATATGCCCATGCCGTGGCTGTGGTGGCGGCGGTGGCTCTTGAAGCTCCAGGCTGGGAGAGGCTCAGTGTGCCGAGAGAGAGAAAATGAGGTTTTTAAAAATTGCCTTCAAATTTACTATTTTGCCGAATTTATTTTGATTGTATCTCCTTCAATACAACTTCAGTTTGGGCCCTACGTGTCTCGAATTTATCTCGCTGCGGTCATAACGGTATAACTGAAATTTTCAAATTCCTTCTTGGTCAAAAAGTCAACTTTTGACCTAATAAAAATTCTAAGGGCATTTTAGTCTTTTCTTCCAATAAATTAATAATTAAATATTAATTTTAGGTTTGGGTTATTACACCACGTGTCTTTGTGAGAAATTACTCTTAAGCTCAGTCTTTATTTGCTGCGATCAACATGTTGGGTTGCCGAAGGCTTGCCGATTGCCGATGGTACTTTGTGGGACGTAATAGATCATCAAGTTTGTGGGTCCCTTGTTCCATGTTCCGTTCATTGATTGCATAGTCGGATATGGCATAAACAATTGGTTTTCTTGGAAACATGTGTGTTTTGCTTGTAGATGTATTGTTGTTTGTTACCCACTGTTTATTCTATTAACAACTTGCACAAGGCTTTGTTTTCTCAAATGCCAAAACGTGGACTATGGTCCTTTTCATGCCTTGAAAATTCGTAGGAAACCACGCTTCAATTGTTGTTAACAATTTATTTTTTAAATTAATAACTCCCAAAAATTGATTGGAATTACCATGAAATCTGTTTCTCATTCATGCCCGTATGTCTTATTGGTCCATCATACATTTGGATCCTTTTTCTTTCTGGGGCATCAAATTATTATTTTTTTGAACTTTACTAATGAGGTGATGAGTTTTGAACTTAATACTTCTTCCACATCATTAAGAAACACTATTAGACTGAGAGGTACTGCGTACCGTTTTTATTTCTTAAGAACTAAATTATAAACTTTAAGGATTACAAAGAAGAAGGAAACATCCAAACTTAGATAATATAGGCATATACACCAAAAGAGACAAAATAGATTTAGGGCTTATTTCATGAAATTCGAAAGAACTTAACATACAATTAAAAGAGTGATGCTTTTTTTCAGGGGTAAACTTCAATAAGAGACCTGAGGCCCAATGTATGTGTAATCTTATAGTGAGAGAATCCAGCAGTCAGAAAGAGCTTTTCCCACTCTGCTTCACTACGCTCTTGCCACTGACGTCGACCATCATCAACATATCCCACATGAGCTGAGTTTCAATTGATTTCTTATCCATCTCCTTATCATCTGCAGACACATTTATGTCCAGGATGATAACCTTTCCTCCTTCATTTTTGCTCAGAATTGCCTCTCTACTCTTCTTTAATATCTTCACGCTTTCCTCATCACTCCAATCATGCAGAATCCACTGATCATTGATGCCATGCATTAATTAATGGTTAATTACTTTAAAGTAAGACTTGAATTTATACTCACAACCACATCAGTCCATAGAATTAGTGTATGGTACCTGCTTAATATACTTTGTACATGCACCGATTGACATGTCATTGTTACTAATTCATTTATGAATAGTAAGGTTTGTTAAGATTTCATCGAGGGACGGACTCGCGGACCAGTAGAAACATCGATATTACCCCCAAATTAACCACCAACATAGTCTAAGCTGGTGTGGGGTTTATATAAAAGGGCATATCTTATACATTTTGTCTAAGTTTCCAATGTGTTACTTTACATTCTTCAACAAGATTGTCTTTTCTTTTTGAGTTGTATTATTAAACTCCATAAAAATTCCTTAAATACACAAGTCAAATTGAAAGCCAAGCAAAACAAGGACAAGTTTGGAAAATTCTGCAAAGGCAAGGGTGAGGCGTGCGATGAAATGAGCCTTCGAAGGGTGGACATTGAGGCCGGAAATGAGATTGGAAGGGATATGGGTTGGCCATGGTTGTGAATCACATCTGGGATGCCTAATTGAACTGCACACTTTAATGACATGGAGTTTATGAACTGGAAGATATGATTCCACACATGAGCTTGAGCTTGAAGAAGCTCATGGCTAGTAGCACTAACTTTATCATTATTCAAACTCATTTATCTAAGTGTGTATGTTTATATGTGTAGCTCAAAAACACCGATGGCTCTTATTTTAAGTCTTATATAGTCGTTGCCGACCCGACACAATCCACATCCCAATTATTTAAGTAAATAATACTAGAAGGGGCCGTACGTATATGCTAATATGCTATATATGCAGTGTAGAAGGAAGTTGCTATACATGCTATATATGCATGTGTAGAAGGATGCTATATATAATATGTTTTCTTCCTTCAATAATAATTATATTCTCTCCTCTATCCATCTTCTTTCTCAAATTTGGAAGCACGAAGAACTCTAAATATAAAAACAAACAAATGATAATGAATAATAGAAAAACACAGATGGCAGCTGCTGATAGAGGCTTGAAGACAGGCCCTCCGCAGTCCACTCACGAAGCATTCACAAGGGCAGAGCCAAAAGATGTTTCGTCCAGAAAAGAAAGTCATGCAAACATATAGTATAAAGCGTAGGAATTATAAAATTCAGACAAGACTGCACAATCATGTAATCGTTTTTTTGGTACAAAGTGGTTCTTAAAATATATATTCAGAATTAAACACGTCATCGTATCACTGTCATATAAATGAATGCAAGTAGCTAGTGCATGCCAAACACGCTAAAAACATGCACAACTGGCATATGAGGCATGTGGGATCTTGTTACTCCCACATGCCAAACAGACTAAATCAATCAGTGTGTGGTGCTCTCTTATTACTCCCAGCACAACTTCAACATGCGATATTTATGAAAGATATTTGAAATTTCTCTTGCACAACTAGGAAAGCGCTATATTCAATGGCGGATTCAGGAATTTTTATTGGGGTAGGCTAAATATTTTTTTTTTTAGAGGAGATATATTATAAGCTTTTTTTCTCTTTAAACAAAAATGTAAATAAAATTTTATAAATCAAACAAAGTCAGATGACAAGTAAATATAACACAAAGAAGTGCAAAATATAAATAAAAACTTAACAACAATTAAAATTGGAAATTGAACATATATGAAAATAAAAATAAAAAGAGAAAAACTTACCAAGATTGAAGAACCCATTGAAGATAGGTTGGTACAATTTTTTAGAGGAGGAGAGCTATTTCCTCTAGGCTCTCAAGGTCCAAATATGGTGTTTTGAGTGGCTAGAATAAATCTTTTGATGTTTACTTTCTGTGGGTGTAGTCCAATATCAGTACCATTAGAATAGCTCAAGTTGGTATAGAAACTAAGTGTGACTTCTGCTTCTAATCAATTTCATATAGGTTTGGATTGATGTTTATTATTTCCTATATGCTTCAGGAGTGAGCTTATTTTAAATAGAGAACTAACTATTATTTACTTTACTTAGATTGGGCTATTATTAGTTTATTATATTTATTTAGTGCAGTAGACTAATATTTATTGGAGTAGGATTAAACTTATAAAATTTAAATCATATTTAATATTTAGAAATCGTCCCTAGGCTGGAGCCCACCCCATCGTAGGCATAAATCCACTCTTAACTATATCGGATGAATGATTTGCGAGCATGGAATTAATAATCGGAGCTATACATTAACACATCTACCACATGCTTATCTCAAGTTTGACAATATAAGTTCTTTGCATCATTAACCCTTAATCAATTGTATATCGCTAAACACAAAACATGTTAAAATTGATTATCACTTTATTAGACAATATTTGGTCGTTAAGCATTCGGTCATTGTCTAAATGTAATGTAATGACACGAGCAAAACCAAAGATTATTTGAGAAAATTGCTCTCAAGCGTATGTGAGAAAGGGATCTATTCCTAATCAAACATTGATTAGAAACATACGACATCATTTCAAGCAGGTTCCAAAAGAATTCACCTCTACGAGTCCATAGAAATTTGGCTCACTACTACAAAAATTGAAATAGCGGCGAAATCCACCGTCGTCTATAAGGTTTTTAAACCGTCGTGAAATCGACCGCCATATTTTGATACATAAAACAACAACGGCAAATAACCGACGTCGTTAAGAATACAACGTCATATCAAAAGACAAACCGCCATCTAATTACTATATAAACAACAAAAAAGGAAAACTTCAACATTCTTAGATGACTGTTTTAGAAACATAGAGATGTCTAAAGAGTGTTACATGTCAAGAACTATACACATGCCGACGTAAAAACAGTTACTCACGTCTCTATTTGAAAAAATACCGTCGTTTAAACGTCGAAACCGCCATGGTTAATATATACTACGTTTAGTAAATAAAAAAACTGACGTCTAAATTCTATAAAAATGCAAAAAAGGAAAACTTCGACAATCTTAGACGACGCTTACAGAAAAGAACAAACATCTAAAGGATATTACATGTCAAGAATTATATCATAACCGGCAGTAAAATAAATTAACCACGACACAAAGGTAGAATCACCGCCTAAAACATAACATCTTCCACCACATCTCCACCTAGAGAACACACCGCCTTGTAAAATGTATTCCACATCGCAAACGTCAAGAACCGACGTTCAAAAGAAATATTAACGTCATAATATGTTAAAAGAAAAAGTTATTACCAATATACGACGGTGGATTCTTGTGAGAACCGAAGTCTAAATGAAAAAAAAGCCAAAAATTATGACTTGGACAACATTAGATGATGCTTTTTGGAAAACACTGGCGTCTGAAGTCTTTAACATGGCACCATTTTATTATACATGGACTTAACATTCCCTAACCACGACCCAAGCGTTTAAACACGGTCGTTAAAACTTATTTTCACGGCGTGCAATGGAGGTAAACTGCCATGGATCGAAGTTTGAACTTCGGTTAATGTAAACTAACGATCATGGTTAATCTCATCAATACGTCCATAAAATCCAATTTATCGACATTGTTATTTTACTTACCACGTCGGTATGCTTATAGAAATAGACGTGGTTGGCCTTTTAAAAGGCACATTTAAAACCCCCATTGACGTGTGTATTCAATGAGGCATCAATTGTTTTCGTTTAACCAATGTTCGGAAGAGCTCTCAAGACAGTTAATGGAGCTGTGTTGCCTTTATTGTGCCCTTTAGATGATGGTAATTATTTATTGGTAGAAGTAGTGTTTCCTAAAATTAACTAATGTCATACAATTAATGTCATAGAATTAATGGAACAGAGCTATTAATTAATGTCATACAATTAACTGCATAACTAATGTCATGCATTACAACAATCAATCAATTCATATATCTTCACATCCATCTCTAAAATTTCACTCCCAAACTCACCCACTAGGTCATCAAATGTGTCAACATTGGGTATCCCTCTAGTAAATGGCTCACACTCAATTCAAATATCACCTAGCATATCATCACCAATAACATCATTATATTCTCTATTAGGCCTTGATAACACTACCGACCAACCACGATGCATTGGGTTGTCAACAAAACATACTTGTTTGACTTGAGAAGCCATAACAACTTGGTCATTCCTATGTCCAATTTCACTCAGATCTACAGGGGTAAATCCAAGTTCGTTAACTATAAGGCCTGAAGTGTTATATATCCAATCACACCTGAAGACTGGGATTCTAAACTTTTGGTAGTCAAGGTCCCAAATTTCTTGAATGACACCATAAAAACCCATATTAGAGACAATATGGTTTTTACCCTTGGCACTAGTAACTTGCATTGTATGTGCAAGTAAATAAACTCTACTATTTTGGATAGTTCACACATCATCTTATGCCTTGGTGTTAAATTTAATACCATTAATAAGATAGCTCATATATGATGGCACTGCCATGCATGGACCAACTACTAGCCATTTCAAATTTTTTGAGACGCCATTATTGTCTTCCCTATTAAGTTCACTTTGAATTTGCAAATTAATCATATCTTAATTCAATCTAACATAGGAAAAAGAAAATTAAAAGTCGAATATGTTATTCAATAGCATACACCATTAAATGAAAGTGCTATTGTGCTTATCTTGCAGCCACTTTGTTCTCTTTCTAAATTTTGGATAAGTGGTCTTGATGTGGATTATATGTTCCCTACATGACACTAAAAAATTAAGCATTACGGTCCCTTGTATATAAGATAAACATAAGGAATAATCTAAAATGGTCACTTAAAGAATAAAACTCATACTCGATATAAGGTAGGACTTCCTCCGTATTCTCCAAGACATATAGATGTGTCTGGTTCAGAGTTCGATCAACTAAGCTCACTATACCAATAATGGCTTTGAAACTCCCATCATTTGGCTTGATGACACTCTAACTATACTAACATCAAATAAATGCTCGGTGCAAAACTCTATAGCTTTTTCAACTATATACCTCTGAACAATGCAACCTTCGAGACAAGTTACGGTTCTGAACATACCCCTTTACCACTTTCATATATCTTTCGAAGGAGACATCCATCTAAAATAAACGCCAACATAGGCGAACTTCTCGACGCGTGGCGCGTTGCTCGTACCAAAACGTCAAGCTCAACTTCCTCTTCCCACCCACCCTTCTTCCGCATGACCCGATACCATAGCCGCATTGGAATAGCTCGAAATCGGCGGTTTTTGCACTAAATTTCCATCGTCATTTCCAACAATTCCTGCAACCAAAGTTGTCTATCCAGGTATGCTTTCTTATCCTCTCAATGTGATCTAGTTGATGGTTGGGTTGATTAGGATCGATTTTTGAGTTTTGAAACTTGATTTACAATCCAAAGTTTTGGCAAGTTTTTGGATCGAGTTTCCGGCAAGTTCCGGCCACTTTTTGGCCATGGCCCAAGAAGAAAAGTTGCTCCACTAGCTGTAACGATCCAGTCCTAAATAAATGTTTAATTATTAATTAAACATGATAAATGACCATTTTGCCCCTAGAATATTTTATTAGGTTTAAAGTTGACTTTTTGACCGAAAAAGAATTTGGGAATTCCGATTGTACCATTACGTAGAGGATGGCGAGATGAGTTCATGGACATGTGGTAGGCTCGAATCAGAGTTGTAACAAGAGAGATAAGATCAAAATACCCTCAGTGGCATAATCGTAAATATTTCAAAAAGGATTTGATAAAAATCTGTTTCTCTCTCGAGCAGAACCTCCTCCCCTTCGTTTTCTGGATAGCTGGTGGCTTCTCAAAGCCATCGCCGCCACCACCGTCCATGACCGGCCTCGAGACCAGTCTTGTTCGAACCGCCATCTCTCCCTCTTCCTTTCCCGACCAGCCCCGCCCCTGGAAGCATCGAATTCCTTCGGAAAGAGCTCGGAAATCGCCGGTTTTGACTGAAACTTCATCCGGCCATCATTTTTCGGCGAGTAAGGTATGCCTTCTCACCTATTTTATGAGCTCTAGCTGATGGTTGGGTAGGATTTGGTCAATTTCTAGCCTAAGAGATTCGGTTCGGCTAATTTTGGGATCTTGATTCCGGCCACGTTCGGTCAGTTTTTAGGGTAGGTCCAAAAATTAAAGTTGTTCCAAATAGGGTGTTTTACCTAGGGTAGGAAGCTGGGTTTCCAATTTTGGAGATTTTCGGTTGCCGAAATTTGATCAAGCCATACACGCGTTGCCGGTGCGTATGGCGCCGCGTGGGCCACTTGTTGGCCCTTCTTTAAGTCCTAAAATCATCCTCATGTTATCCTAAGCACGATGGTATGCTCGGATATGAATTCGGATATCGTTTGATCGTCGATTAGATATTGCATATTGTGCATTATCCGGGTTCGATAAGTTTGAACCGTTGGATCGTTGTGAATTTAATATATGTCAATCTAGACATTACATTGTAAGTACCATCCTGTGATTCTAAGGTCTCATGGCATAGGATTTTGGCGTTAAGACCCCATCGTGGCGTTGGATGTTACGGCGTATGGGAGATTATGTAATATAAGATGAGAGGTCTGCAGCGTTGGATTTTTCGGTGTGTGTGGACCCCATACGTGGCTTTGGATATTCCGGCATATGGAGAGATTATGTGATATGAGATGAGAGGTCACACGTGGCGTTGAATTTTCCGGCGTGTTGTGGACCCCATACGTGGCGTTGGATGTTCTGGCGTATGCGGAGATTATGTGATTATTAGGGAGATAAATTAAAGATTATGTTTGGTGAGTTGTGACTTAAAGTAAAGGGTTTTAAGGTGAGAACTACGTGTGGCTTGATCCCTCGGGGAGGGTACGTAGGCAGCCTAGGGTAATGCCTAGGTGCAGTGGTGGGTTAAACCTGACCTTGTAGTTGGTCCTCAAATTCGGAGATGTGATTGTGTTAGGAGGTTAAAACCTCGTATGTTGAAATTAGGAAAGTTAGATGATGTAAATTTGCATCCGGCTTTCATAATTATCGTTACCGTTATCGTTATCGTTATCGTTATCGTTATCGTTATCGTTATCGTTATTGTTATCATTATCGTTATCGTTTTGGTTTTGGTTTTGGTTTTTGTTTTCCTTTTCATTATCCTTTTTGTTATCGTTATCGTTATTGTTTTAGTTTTCATTATCGTTTTCGTTTTCGTTTTCGTTTTCCTTTTCGTTTTCGTTTTCGTTTTCCTTTTCCTTTTCCTTTTCGTTTTCGTTATCGTTTTTGTTTTTGTTTTCGTGTTCTTGTTCGTCTTCGTCTTCGTCTTGGCTTCGGCTTGGGAGATTCTTGGACTTGTTCATTTCGTTTTTGTTTTGGCTTCAGCTTCGGCTTGAGATTCTTGGACTTGTGCTTCGTGAGTACTATGCATAGGTATGAATGTCTGATTTATAGTTCGGAAAGTGTTGTTTGGCAACATACGCTTTGGATAGGGTATGGTTGCGGGAAAAAAACTAATAAAAAGAAAGGAACTTATAAAGTGTTCAATGGTTTCCTTGTCGAACTTTATGTTGATAATTGAATCTAAATTTAATCGTTGGCATTACTTTAAATAATCATATATTATCTGAATCTTCATTATTGATTTAAGAACTATGTGTGGGTTGATCCCTCACAAAGGGGTATGTAGGTAGCCTGGGGTTTAACCTAGGTGCAACTGCTAAACAAACTGTGTGAGCTGTGCTTGTATTGTTCTAAGTGTGGAAATGAATTTTGGAAGAAGAAAGGTCTTCTCTTATTACTGTTACGTTAAGTGTAGCGGGTGTATGGATTTACAAATGAGTTCAAAAGCTAGAACATTTTAGAAAATGTTTGGTTGTGTGTAACGTACTTTGTGCATGCTGAAGTTTGGAGATTATTAAAAATCATTTTTTGACATGTTAATTTTTTTGATAAAGTCTGTATTTCAGAGGAGACTCGGCCGAAATTTCGGCAGAAAGTCTCGTCCTTCCTTTCCTTGATTTGGAAAAAAGGCTATAATGTTAGTACGTGGGCCCGACTTCAGTTTAATGTCGAAATACAGGATCCATCACAGTTACGAGGAATTGGGGAGGTCATGTCAGAAGTTATATAGCCAAGGGGGTTCTTTTAAATTCTCCTTGTCATTTGTGAATGGAAGGATAAACTGCCTCATTAAGGTAAACTTGAAATCCTTCCATTTTTTGGCGGCAGAAGATAGCACCATCTTCTTGCCCCTTTGCGCAACAACATAAGCCATTTCAATAGCTTCCCAAATCTGCTCCTTCATGGCAATTGAGTCCCTTTCTTGTCCACAAGAAGGACTCTAGTGTGTGCCAAAACACCAATGTAAGATTGCATCTCAACAGCAACCTTGCCATGTGGTCTGCCCCTTTTATTGTACTCAACTACGGGCTTAATCTTTTTGATTTTCTTCTTCACAACACGGCTCATTATGTTGATACCACGAGTCAATTTTGGCTCCTCATCAAATTTCGCTGAGCTAGGGTCTTTCTCTGAGATTGAAGTAAATCTCATCTTCTTCGCGGGATTGCTTTAAACTGAGTTGGCTTCATTCATTTGAGCCTTTGAAACTGCAAGGTCCTTACTTCGAACTTTTGAAACTTGAGCCTCCTTAATTTGAGATTTCGAAAACATGTTTAGCGAGAAATAAAACTAGCAAGTAAAAAAATGACGGTTAATTAAAAAGAATGACATAATATTATACAGAAGACATTGGTAGAAAAACACAACCATGGTGCGAAAGCCACCGTCGTCGTACGAAAAATAAAACGACGTCAACAAGAAAAAACCGTCGTCTAATTAAGAGTGATACCAAAAAAAATCCACTCAAATCTCTCTCTGTTTTGTATTACTCATAATAAGACGATGATTTTATCTTGTTCACATTGTATTAAATAGCACACCACGATGATGATTAACTAACGTCGTGCTATTTGCAATAGCACCGATTTAATTACCGTTGTGGTGTGTTAATTAAAACGGCGTAAACAAGACAAAACCGTCGTCTTCACATGACGTGAGATTGAGGGACTAGTGAATTTATTCAAACCAATGAAAGGTTTCGCCATTTTGAAAACGGAGTCTTGTTTCCAGACTATTTCTTTAAAAAAAAACTTTAAATGATTTTGAAAAAGGAAAGTGTGAGAAAAACCTTTGGCGTGCAAAGAAAGTTTTCTTCTGACGTAAACTTTGGAGATTTAGAGACGAAGACGAGGAAGATGATGAGATTTAGACACACTGCGTTTGGGAACTAAGAGGAAAGCGGAGAGAAACTGAAATATTTTATCGGTTAGAGAGAAGCGTAAAATTTAGGCCAGGTGACAAAAAAGTATATATATTATCCTAGAGTTCAATAACATGACGGTTTTGTTCAAAACCACCCTAGTATGTCGTTAAAAAGACGAAAAAGTAGTAGAGACCGACGTGATTAATAATAAAGCCAAACGACTTTTGGAATTCCAAAACCAACATGGTTATTTATAGTTTTACATGACAAAAGTTTACTTTTGCTGCCGTGATATTATAAGTCAATACATCGCTTGTTTATAGCGAACCAACGTGGTTGGTATTAAAGTCAACGACTTTTAGTTTTAGGGAATCGACGTGGTTATTTCAATTTACACGACAAGATTTTACTTCTGCTACAGCGCTATTTACGAAAAAAAACTACCATGGTTAGTGTGAATAACATCGCGCTCTTTACAAATAAACCCCTTAATGTAAAGATAAATTCGGGCTTTTCTTCACTTTTACTTTTCTATTAGGATTCCAACTCTAACTCAAGTTGCATACGCCCTTGGCTCTCTCTAAATCTTTGAAGGTACAGATTTGAGTGGGAGGCAATAATTTGGAAGTTGATGACACACACATCATATACTTCTAAAATATTGTCTTTCTCATGTTGGTGGTTCGATTGTGATGACGAACATAGCTCCCACTGGTAAGATTTCATATCTCTTGAGTTTGCATATCTTCAAAATTTAATTTAGTAAAAACGCCTAAAATTATAACGCAAAAGACAGTTTTCTATATAAACCGTCGTGGTTTTACTCCGTACTTGTCATTTTGTTGATCTACCGTTGTAGGCTACTAAAATCCAGAAGGGAAAAATTACTCAAATGGTCCTCAAACTTACACCCGATTTACATTTTGGTCCCTCAATTAAATTATTCGTTCAAATAGTCCAATAACTTTATATTAATCGCTCCATTGATCCTACCATTACCTTATGTTAATGTTGCCGTCAAATGCAAGGGTAAAACCATCCATAAACATGCTATGTTTCCCAAATAGGTGATACAGTGCTGATACATAGGTGATATAGTGCTGATAAAGGGGTGGCACATAGGTCAAAAGTCTTATTTACCCCAAATGTAGCATGTGCTGCTCACATGACTAAATTTAACAAAAAATGTAACGGTAGAACCAAAGCGCCAATAAATAAAGAGTTGGTGGACCATTTGAACTAATAATTTAGTTTAGGGACCAAAATGTAAATCGGATACAAATTTGAGGACAATTTGAGTAAATTACCCAATCCAGAAATTAAATCTAAAATAGCAATACAAATTTAAGACGACAATATTCAGAAAGAACAGTCTTATAAACAAATAGACGGCAGTATATTTCACTTAAGGACATGAGAATAAAATTTTAACGACGCTATAACTAAAGAAACCGTCGTGGTTTTGAAAACAACCCGTTGCTATATTCTAAATAATTTCCCTAGTATGTGTTTAAAACGAGGCTAGGATAGTAGAAACTAATGTGGTTCATTACGACACAATTTTTATTAAGCGCCACAGATTTTTTAATATTAGATGACGCAATTTATAGAAGGACCGTCGTGTTTAGTAAACGCGTTCTTTCACTTTCAGTTCCAAGTTGAAATAAAGTCGCATTCTTTTGGCCCTTGGTTGTCATCCTCACTTCAACCTTTGGCTCTCTCTCACCTCTCTTGAGGCAATAATTTGGACGTTAACGATGTATGTGTTTTGGTGTATCTCAAAGACACCAAAACGCACACATCATTAACTTTCAAAAAATTGTCTTTCTCAAATTGTCTTTATGAAAAACTTGCCTTTCTCAAAACGCACACGTCGTCAGTTTGGATTTTGATATGTATGTGTCTTTGTGTATCTCAAAGGTGGTTCGATTATGATGAGGATCATAGCTTCCGTTGGTAAAATTTCATATCTCTTGGGATCTCATTTTAATTTCTCTATGACGTCGGTTTTCTATATAAACCATTGTGGTTTTTCTCAATTCTTGTCATTTTGTTGATATACCATTGTAGGCTACCAAAATACAAGGAAAAAAAATCTAAAAAAGCAATAAAAATTAAGACGACGGTTTATAGATAAGGCAGTCGTACAAAAGCGAATTAATACAATGGTACTTTTCACTTAACGCGTGGTAAATTAATATTATACGACGCTCATTGAGAAAACTGACGTGGTTATTACTAACTTATACGGACCGTCGTCGTGTACTAATTTCATATTCTTGATGTGGTGAAAATATGGCGAGGATATTATTGAATTTAGACATCGTTATCTACTCTTCTGGCGTTGTGGTTCTCTACTACTCTATATGACAGTGGTGTTATAGATACCGTCGTAATACCTTCTCACATAATACGTCGATAAGTTTATCTTTACCGTACATGGATTTAATATGGTGCTGTTTTGTAATATACCAATGTGGATTCCATTAAAATTATACGACGCTGATTGAGAACAATTGGTCATATTTATTTAGGAGTTAACATGTCGACTGTTTCGATAAACCGTTGTTACTTTCTACGTTGGTGGCTTCATACTTGCTGTCGTTGTTTTTGGGGTCAGAGTTTAAGTATAAAGAAAACCTATTTAATAAGACAACGCTATTTTATTTGGGTGCATCGTGTTTTAGAAATACCCAAGTGGGACTCGATTTTTTAGGTGTTTGTGTTACTTATCCATGACGGTTTTTTATTACTGTCGTCTTTCTAAACACAACAACGGCATTTTGTTTTGCCATTGTTGTTTTCTGGTCTTCTTTTTCCCTTTTTGTAGTAGTGACTAAGCATTGGCCAAATGCTTCTGAGCCCAGACAAGGCCATATAAGGGAACTGTGCAAACACTCCAAGACCTTGTTATTGATGGACCACGTAACCAAATCACACACAAACCCCTTGAGAATAAAACACAAACACCATGAAGAGAGTAAGCAAATGTAGGGGCTTTGTTTCTTCTGGCAGCCACAAATGGGCTGGGTTGCCGTAAGGAGCAAACTGAAGAAAATATCCCTCGTATCTGATTTCAAAGATCAGACCCCAAAACGCTTTGAAAGGTTAGTAAAGCCTTAGGAAACACCTTGCTTACCTTCATCAACAGAAAATAATGGCTGCTTACAGATAAATTCTTAGTGCTTACAGGTAGAATCCTAGCTTGGCATGAGAAGCACAGCATGGGAGCAAAGTTGCCATGAGTTTAGCACTAAAGAGAAAATTAAGTGTTCCTAGGGGAAAGATGGGGTATTAAGGTAGGAGAGAGAAGGGTTTTGCAGAGAGGTTTGGTTGAGAATGAAGGAAAGAGAGAAAATGGTGGTTTGAGTGCTTCTCAGCAGCTTGTGAGAGGTTCATCAAGTGTTAAAACAACTTGCCAAGAAGGAAAACTAAGGAGGAAGGAGATGAACTATGCACGAAAATTGATGATTTTGAAAGTAAGAGAGGAAGCTCGCTCTCTGGTTATGGATGATTTTCGTTGAGTAGAAGAGGCCCTATTTATAGCCGCTGGAAGTCATCTTTTTCCAAGAAACCCTAATGGCTTCCATCCCATTTTTCCAAGTCTTTCCCTTCCTTTCTCCCCTCATCCCTTCAATCATCCTATTTTGGTGAAATCTACTCTGCTTATTTGCACAAAATCAGGGATTTTGGGAGCTCAAGGTCCCTTTCCCGCAGTTGCCCTAGTGAAGAATTCCTATTTTCAGAAATGGGTATACATGCTGGTTCGAAGGGTGGCTCCTTACGCGCCAATATCTTTTGGTCCCTTGAATGTTTTGTTTGAAAACTTGTTCCTTTCTTCCTAGCAGCCCACGTGGTCTTCCAAGCTCCTCCATGGCTTTGTCTTTCAACCAAATGCTGAAACCTTTGCTGCTTCTTACTTCTAATTGTATGGGCTTTCTAAGATGGCAAGTCAACCTACCAAACAAATGGGCTAATCTCCTCAAGTTTTGGGCTATATTGGTTAATTTTAGTGGACCATTTTGGTTGGGCTTTTTGGTTGGGATATTTTCTCTCTTGTGCTTGCCCATATTTTTGGGCCTAAGAAATGAGCTTGAGTTCCGGAGGCTCCCAAGCGACTCGGAACCTCCATTTCTAGGTCCATCAATGGGCTTTATGACAACTTATTACCATCCATACCACAACCCCCTCAAGCAAGTCCCGAGCATTTGAGTGGCTTGGCCCACTTAGACTTGTAGTGTGGATGGGTGTGACATAACAATTTCCCGTTTGGCATGGCATGTTGCTTGACATGTTTTTTAATTATGATGCTTAACGGGATAATTAGCATGGATTTGTAGAACTAATGGATTTTTTGGGCCTCAACAGCAAACACACAAGAACACAAAGATTTATAGTGTTCGACCTTGTGCCTACATCTTCTTAGTGATTCACCCGAGAAATTTACTAGTATGTAAAAACAATTTTTGTTACGATCCAGAACCCCCTTAGCTCTCACAAGAACCCTAACTCTCTTTTCTTTCACCCTTGTTCAAACCCTTTGATTCCCTTATGAACACCCAAGAATTCCCTCTTAAATTCTCTTGTTACTCTCTCTTCTAAATTCCATGACCTCTCTTTGGCTCGGCTAATTTAACACTTTTTATATATAATGCATAGGACATGGGTTAAAAGTTAACTAGAAATAGGAAACTAAAACCTTATTTAATTAGGTTACGGAACCTCAATAAAATAGGGAAGCCACGTCGAAACAGCCGAAAAAAAACACGTTCAACATGCAAACAAAATAAGGTCGAAGCGATCGATCGCTTGGAACACAGCATCGTCGCAACCCACTAGAAGAAACCAGTTGATCTCATGGCCATTGCGATCGATCGCCTCCTGCATAAACTTCCCTGCTGCTCCTCTCTTACTACCCCTGATTTCCTTTTCTTCCCGCATCTATGGTGAGCCAATCTTCAACAGTAGGGGTCAATGCTCGCATTAAAGACGTCCAGCCAATCTCGAGGTCATAGGCCACTATAGTCGTTGATTGAGTATTGGCCCAAGCAACACACTCATTAAAGCCATTAACTATCCCACACGACACATAATTGACATAATGAGCGGGATAACCGGTCTTAACAAACCTAGAAAAACCTTCTAGTATATGTTACCATAACTCGTACTTGTGATACTTAATCTCCAAACACAGAGATTGACAAACCTCTTATGTTGACAATCAAGAACAGAATCATGGGATGCACTTGAATAAGGATTGCATGAGGTTTAGGCTATAGTACTTGGAAAAACCTGGGACCTGTCATTCCAGACCCTAATAGACCTGTTGTTGAAGAATGGAGGAACTAAGGGGAGCCTCGTCTTCAACAGGCTTGCATCTCAAACCTTGTGCAGTCTAACTTTGGCAAACAACAGAAACGATCGATATACACAAGCATTTGAAGTCGATACAGACAAAACTCTCTCCGTAATAAACCTCATGAAATGCCCCCTCGACCAGGTACAATTAATAAAAACTCATTAAAATAACATTAATAACTAGGCAAAAAATTAATTTGGGTCTATATGATTTACCACTTTTACCACTAAAGTCTGAATTGTTTCAATTTGATCATTATTACCCTTATGGCTTTGAATTTAAGCAATTCAAGAACAGTCTCCAATTTGTGTCAAACTCGAGTAACTACTGTTACTTGTCAAGGAGAATTTCGGTACATAAAAAAAGCTGGAAATAGAAGAAAGGGAGAGGCATTTCCCTCCCCATTCCCACCTTACCACCAAGTTGCCTAGCCACCCCTCTCACCACGACCACCACCAACCCTCCTCCTCCTCCTTCCCCACCACAATTAAAATTATTGAACAACAACCATTGCAAAATATTACAACCTTCCATACATTACAGAATCCAAAATTTGCCATGATACAAACTTGGAATTTGCCAAACCCATGAAAATCCCATGAAACTAATATTTGTTGTACTGTGTTATGAACCAAGAACTGAGATTTATCGAAAATAAAATTCGCCAAGCACGTGAAATTTCCCCCAACAAATCAATAGAAATAGAAATTGGGTGGTTGATGTTTATAACTTTTTCTAAGAAAATTGCAGAACGAAAAAAAAATTAAGAAAAAAAGGAAAGTTTAGAGAGGGATTGATAAGGGAGAAGAAAATGGAGATCGAAGGTTGTTGGGGGAGTGGGATCTAATAGTAAGTTCCCATTGAGCTTCTGGAAGGGTGGTTGTGGCTTCTACTTTGGGCTAGCGTTGGGAAGGTGGTGTGGTGAGTAGATATCGAAGAGGGTGGGGCACCTTGGAGAACATCGTGAGGAGATACATGGTTTGGATGAGGGTGGGGTTGGAGTGTTCTGATTCTTGTGGGGCATGAGAGAGAGAGAGAGAGAGAGAGAGAGAGATAGCGATGGTAGATTTGTATTGGGTTGGGGACGTAGGGGAGTGGTCGGAGGGACTTTTCCTTTTCTTTTTTTATGTTGTGGCTCCTCAACAAGTAACCGGTTACTCTAATTTGACAAAATTGAGAACATCTTTGGGTGGGGCGGGAAAAATAAAGTTGAAATTAATCTGAGCAGTTCAAATGATGAAGAGAGAACTAGATAGATAGAAGAGGTCGTGTTGATTACTGGGTCTAAGCAAAGAGATTAAGGCCCCCCTTGAGCCAAGCAAGAAAGTGGGTCCACGAACTACGTCGATGCGAAGGCCAATTTAGCCCGAGGTCCAAAGCGAGGTGTCTTGGCGTCGCTCTGATTACCACAGTTTATTTTCCTGTTGCCCGTGGCGTCGTCTGCAGGCTCTCAATCTGATTTTCCTCCAATCCAACGGCGCAATTTTTTGCAATAAAATACTGAAAAAAATTAGGAAATTTTTTTAAAAAATACCCAAAAATTAATGAATTTTTTTCTATAAATACCAGCCAATTTTTTTAAAATTTATCTGAAATTTGAAATTGAAAATTTTATCCGATTATGAGATATGAATAGTATTGACACGTAAGAACCCGAAAATATTATCCAAATTAATTATTGTCATGAGGTAAAAAAATTTGTGAAAAAAATTAAAAAATGAATAGTAATTGCCCTTTGCGATGGCAATGAGTGGAAACGGAAAATACTATTTGCTAGGGCAACTACTATTCACGTGAATAGTGGCTGCCCTAACTCCCCCCTTGTCATGGCTAAGGGCAAATGGGTGGAGTTGCTCTTAGAGCAGTTCCACCGAGGCCCCCTTGCCTCGGGTTGGGGAGTTTTGGCAAAATTGGTTTCAACGTTGAGCCCAAGCAAAGGCTGGAGTAGGTCCCACACAACTGGGTGGGCCCAAGGCGATTAAGCAGGTCAAAACTCGGGTCTTGTGTCCCATTGATTTGATTTTTTTTGGTTGCCGCGTGGCGTCGTCTGGCTCTCGATCTGATTTTTCCTCCAATCCACGGAAGCCAATTTTTGCAATAAAATCTGGAATTTTTTAAAAATACCCAAAATTAATGAATTTTTTTCTATAAACACCAGCCAATTTTTTTATAATTTATTTGAAATTTGAAATTGAAAATTTTATTCGATTATGATATATGAATAGTATTGACACGTAGGAACCCGAAAATCTTATCCGAAAATATTATCCAAATTAATTATTGAGGTAAAAAAAGTTGTGAAAAAAATTAAAAAATGAATAGTAATTGCTCTTTGCCATGGCAACAGTTGGAAACGGAAAATACTATTTACAAGGGCAGTTACTATTCACATGAATAGTAGTTGCCCTTGCAAAAACCAATGTGAGTTTCCATCAGTTGCCTTTTGCCATGGCAAATACTATTCATTTTTTTGTTTTTTTCACATATTTTTTGACCTAAACAATTAATTTGGATAATATTTTCGGATTAGATTTTTGGGTTCCTATGTGTCAATTTTTATTATAAAATTCATATCTCATAATTGGAAAAAAAATATTAAATAGAAAGTGAATAATAGTTGAAAGAGACGAAAATGTATGAGGATTTGATGTTAAAAGTAAAGAGTATTGGTTAGTATTTATAGAAAAATTTGCTGACAAATTGAAGGAAAGTGTTATGGTAGCAGTGAGAGAGGAAACCAAAAAGATGGAGGCAGGGCAAAGGAAAGTGTTATGGAGGCGATCACAGTGAAAGGAAATTATGTTGTAACAATTCAATCAACTACCCAACTTTGATCCCAACTTGCTCAGTAAAATTCCAACTACACCAACTACACCAATTACTCCAATTCCTCCAATTCCTCAAGAGCAAAGCCCAAAAAATCCTATGTCTGACAAAGCAAGCTGCTCTAATGTGAGAGGCCTTGAATTGGATGAAGACAAACCCACGAATGATGCTGATGTTGATGATGATGCTAATGCTGCTGAAAACCGTCAAGATCAAACGGTAAAATCTCTGACATTTGCTTTTTCAAAATTTTAAATTTTAAATAGACGTCGGTGTTTATTTTAAAACCTGTCATCTAGTTTAACCTAGACGACCTTTCTATTGTGTAGCAACGTTAGAACGCGTTTACACAACGACTATTATGTATTTACCATCGTCTATAACCTTTACCCTATCAGTATGTTTTAGAAACCGTCGTTGATATTATATACCACGTCGGTTTTTGGATTTGTTGGAGTCGTTTATTTTACTTAATGTACAAAGTTTATTTATTTCTTGTCACATGACCTGTCAAAGCTTGACATGCTGCTCTTCTGTTAGCCCTATGTGTAACACCCCGACTCCAATTATTTCCTATTTTAATTAAATTAAGAGAAAATATTAATTTACTCTTGGGTTAAGGATAATTTTGGTCAATTTCTTATCCGGGAAGATTTTGGGACCACGAGTAGTTTGGTTGCGTAGGTGGTGCTGAGGCGAAACCATAGGCAGGCGGTAGGCTTGAATCGGAGATTTAACGAAGTTTTGGCGATCAAAACAAGTTTGGTGGCGGAACCGTAATTATTTTGGAGGGTTTAGTAAAAATCAGAATTTTCATTTTCTACCTCACTCTCTCTCTCTCTCTCCCGTGTCTCTTTCCTCTGCGAATTCCCCTTCCCCCGTGTTTCACTGTTCACCGGATCGGAAAAATCCTCACACGGCCGTCCACGTCGGCCACCTCAGCCCTCGAGGACTGGTTCCATTCGAACCGCCACCTTCTCCTCTCTCTTCCTCGGGCGGCTCAAGGAACCTTGGATATTCGCCGGAAAACGCAGAAAAGTCGCCGAGTGAGCAGAACTTCCAGCCGCTCGATCTCTCCTCCGGCCACCATTTCCGGCCGGGTAAGGTGAGGTTTCTCATCCATTTTCTGTGTTCTAGCTGGCTATTGCATAGGAATTGATCGATTTGCAGTGTAGATTCACGAATTTGGAAGTTAGGTTTTGGCCGGTTTTCAATATGGAATTCCAGCCACTTGCCGTCCGAATTGGACGTTGCCGTAGTTGAAAAAGATGCTTCATTCGTCGAGTAGTATCTAGGATTGGAAGGGTGGCTCGTGATTTGGAGATTTTCCGTCGCCGGAAATTTCTCTACACACCCACGCGCTGCCGGCTCGTGTGGTGGCGCGTGGGCAAGGCTGGTGAAGTTGCTTTTTATCTTGATGAGATCCTTAGGTTGTCACGAGTGCGTAGGATTTTGCGGATCTCAATTTGGATGTCGTTTGACTATCGAACGGATTTCGCATATTGTGCGTTATCCAGTTCGATAAGTTCTAACTTGTTGGATCGTTTCCAAACTGAAGTATGTTGATCTAGGTACTCTTAGAAACCTATAGGAATTCGCGGATCGTGAATCGGAGCCCCGGATGTTCCGATTCAATAATTTGAAGTTTGGGGAATCGCGATTACCGTGCGATTGGGAAGCGATTCCCAAACACATGTAACCGGACCTTAGGATATTCCTTTGGATGTACACGCACCGGGAACTTGGGGATTTAAGTATTTCCTGTTGTGAATTTCAGTTTTGAAGTGCGTTAAATTAATCAAGGGTTCGTATCTCGAAATAGGTACTTCGGTTGATCATTCGCAGCAAGGACCCTCTCGGGGCCGGGCAGCTTGGGATTATTTGTGAGTGGACTTTATTTTAAGCATATGCATGGTTTTATTGATAAAAGACTTGTGCATATATTTTAAATGGTGATTTTGATTTAATAATTATTGGGTTGATGGATTTGAATATTCTTATAAGTATTCGCAATATATTTTGAGTATGGATATATGTATTTGAGTATGATGAATATGTTGATATGGATTTTGGGATTGACTATCTATATTGTCTATGTATAGAGTATGAGAGGTTGTTGTGGTGAGATTGTGGAAAGATATGAGTTAGAGGGATGGTTGTGAGATGTATGAGTATGTTAGGTGAGTACCATTCCCTAGTTACTAGGCTTCCCACACACGTCGTTGGCGAGTGCCGGTGGGGTGGGAAGGCCATGAGATTGCGGGTCTCACACATGTCGTTGCGATGCGGTGTGTGAGACACTTTCCATGCGTGTCGTTGGCGATGCGGCGTATGGGAAGAGTATGTATATTGCTTAGTATCATCACACACGCGTCGTTGGCGGTGCAGTGGGGTGATAATCTTTGTCTGCGCGCGTAGGACTTGATATGAGATTTGTGAGCTACCGTGTGCGTTGGCGGTGCGGCGTGTGAGCTATGGAGTTCCGTCCCGGTTGGACTACTCATCCACAGGGCCTTGGGTTAGTGTTGGAAATCCTGCGTACCATTAACAATCCCCGGTTGGATTGTTTCCCCGGTACATTAGTATGAAGAGAAGTATATATTATATTATAGTTATAGTTATATATGTATATATATATATATATATGAGTGTTTACGGGTTGATGAGAGTTGCATATCTTTGGGAAATGAGTTGTGGATTTGAGATGTGGAGATGTATTGGATTTTGGGATATTACGTTTTGAGTTTTTGGTTTCTGAATTGTGAAACTGCATGCTAGAGCATTATTTTTACATGGTGGGGTTATTATGTTGATTTAAAGTTCAAACTTTATTTTTGTCCACTCACATATTTCTGTTTTGCGCCCCCCAGGCGATGAGTTGCTTTTAGGCGTTGAGCAGGTTCGAGCTCCAAACTTTTCATCAGTTGTTAGAGTCTGTGTAAATTCCTTCTACTCAACTGTTTGTTGTAAACAAATTCTGTAGATGCTCTGTTATCGCCCATGTTAGGTTGCTACTTGAGGCCGGAGACCATTTTATGTTGGATTGTTGTATGTTAAAAGCATGCTGGCAGTTGGAATATATCTATTATGTAAATTATGCAGGTTGAATATTGTTGGGTTTGAGCATTTTACAGGGGAGACTCTGCCAAAATTTTGGTAGCATGTCTTGGATTTTTAGTAAGTGGGCCCGGCATCGGTGTGATGTCGGCACCAAACGGGAGTCCGCCCGGTTTGAAATTCAGGGCGGAGTCTGTCACTATGCCAATATGTGGAGACCAAGTTGAAGCTTGCTAACGAGGCCATTAGAATTCACATGCCAAAGGAAGTGTTTGGCACTAATCATGATACCTGGCTCTTGAGTGAAGACATTTTACAATTTGCTTCCGTGGTTGAGATTGGATCCACAGTGATTGCAATATACATGAGGTAATTCTAGAAATCCAATTTTGTTTTTTTTACATTTCCTTTCTTTTAAATTAAAATCTCATTTAATTGAATTTCATATGTTTAATTAGGTACTTATTTGACTATTTAAAAATGGCAAATATGGTAAACCTTATTGGCCTCGTGGACCCTGGACAAGTCAGCTCTCAATACTGGAATGTTATCTCACCATTTATTGGACCACTTGAATTTTCCAGAACACGAGACAAATCTGTGGAAACCAGATATCACCCGATATCGGGCCCACTCACTAGACTGTAACCTCCTTTTTCCAAAAAGGAGTTGGGGTATGAGACTTTCTGCCGAAATTTCTGCAGAGTCTCCCCATAAATTGAACATTCCCTAAAATTTCCATCTGCATGAAACACATTTTTATCACCCAACCGGCAACATGCACAATATAATTTCATGCAATTCCAAATAATCGGCCTCCGGCCTTCACATAACATAAATTAACTTCCCAAAAATCCAACATATGAGGTTTTAACCTCCTAACACAAACACAAGTAGTTTAAGGCCTTACCCTAATCATACAACAACCCAACCGGGTCTTGCCCCTAATTCAACCACAGCACACTAACACCACCCTCCCGTAGTCAAACGGTAGTATGAACAATTATCTAATCACATCTAAACTCGGTCTCATCCGAGTTTTAGGACCAAAGACAAAGTCAGCACCACTCAACAAAGCACCTAACTAAACCTAGTCTGCGGCTGCACCTAGGCGCTATCCTAGGCTGCCTACGTACCTTACTAAGGGATCAAGCCACACGTAGTTTTTTCTTTGAAACCCTTTTGCTTTAAGTCATAACTCACCAAAACCCCCTATACGCAGAATATCCAAAGTCACGTGTAGAGTGCATCAACAGCGAGGCTACTCCAGCGACCGTGTGACCTCAACACAATCACATATCTCCTTCATCGTCGGGGCGCACCCGGCCCGCGTATGGGAGTCTGCATCAACATGCCGGCTACTCTAACGTCGTGTGACCTCAACATAATCACATATCTCCCCTCATACGCCGGGGCGCACCTAGCCACGTGTAGGGTGCATCAACACGCCGGCTACTCCTCGACCGTGCAACCTCAAAACAATCACATATCTCCCCTCATACGTGAGGGCCGCACCCGGCCACGAATGGGGTATCAACTGCGTTGGCTACTCTACGCGACACTTGTGACCTCAACATAATCACATATCTCCCTTCTTACGTCGGGATGCACCGGCCCGCGTATAGGAGTGCATCAACACGCTGGCTACTACTATGACACGTGTGACCTCAACATAATCATATATCTCCCTCATCGTCGGGATGCACCCGACCACGTGTAGGGTCTGTCAACTGCGTCGGCTACTCCAGCGGCGGCGTGTGACCTCAACATAAGCACATATCTCCTTCATCGTCGGGACGCACCGGCCACGTATGTAGTGCGTCAACACGCCGACTACTCTTACGACACGTCGACCTCAAAACAATCACATATCTCCCCTCATCGTCGGGTCCCACCCGGCCACGTATGGGAGTGCATCCTTTCGCCGGCTACTCATACGACATGTGCGACCTCAAAACAATCACATATCTCCCCTCATACATCGGGGCGCACCCGGCCACGTCACGGAGTCTGTCAACACGCGGTTCTTGAAATGGTGGCGGACGGCGGCGAAGCGGCCGAAAATCGAGTGAGCCGGCCTGAAAATCACCTTTTTCGGCCGGTGGAGTGGCGGTGCTATCGGGAAGGTCGGGTCGTGGCGCGGGTTGAGCGATCCTTTGGCACCGATCCCGTCGCATCCGTGGCGGTGGCGGGTTACAAGGAAGAAAGCGGCGGCTGTCGCGAGGAGAGAGAGAGCCGAGGGCATTTTTGACTTTTTATCAAAAATCCCTTTTTCAAATAATTATGATTATGCCACTGAGTTTCATTCGATCGTAACTCTCTCGTTACAACTCCGATTCAAGCCCACTTCATGTCTACGGACTCATCTCACTGTGCTCTACGCAACAGTATAGCCGAAATTCCCAAATTCCTTCCGGATAAGAAATGACCAAATTACCCCTATCCCGAGGGTAAATTTGTAATTCCACTCAAATTAATTAAAACATGGGATAAATTTGGAGTCGGGGTGTTACACCATTCAAAACATCTCTCAGAACGCCTGAAAAACGCATATGGGGATCAATTTTACTTGCCTTATAATCCAGGGTTAGTCCCCTTCTATACTTGGTCCCTTGTAATATTTTTTTTTGTAGTATATTGAATATATATGGATCATTTTGTGTAGGGGTCATTGGGTGTTAATAATTGTGAGACCAGCTAATGAGAGTGTCTATTACATGGATTCATTGCCAAACCGCTCTGTTGACGAGGACATGAGAAATATAGTGAATACGTAAGTATATTAACGAAAAAGTAAGATTTTTTATTTATGCATTTGAATGATACGACGGATTTTTCAAATACCGACGTTGTAGTGAAAATACAACGATGATATATTATAACCGACATGTTTAAAATCATTTACAACTCAGTATTTTTTCGAAACCGTCGTCTTAATTGAAATATCACGTCGTTTGTGTTTTTCATTTTAGGACGTTTTAATTTTTTATGTTCAACTTTAAAATTTAAAAACAATTTTGGTTATACGTCGTTTTTCTTCATCACCGACGTTAGAATGATACACAACGACAGTTCTTATTTTCCGCCGTTTCAACTAAAATACGATGTCATTTGTTTTAACAAACCGTCGTCTTCACTTATTTACCACGACGGTTAATATTTTTTAATGCTGATTTTTAGTTTTGTCATTAACACTTTTTGTTTTCTTGAAACAGTTCAATCAAAATGTATAACTCTCACACAGGCAAACAATCATCACGTAAATCACCCATATGGAAAAATCTACAAGGCACTCCTAGACAACCAACAAATGTAGAGTGTCGCAATTACATGATGCGTTTCATGAGAGATATAATTCATGATCCAGGCATAGCATTGAGAAGAAGTAAAATTTAAGATATAATTTCTTTGTTTTAATACCACAACGTTTTCCTTTAAAACCGTCATTTTAATATTTATAACATGTCGATTTTTGTTCTTTATTTGCAGTTTAACAAGAAAAAGGAAACAGTTGTGTATACTCAAGAACTTATTGTGAAGTCAGGCTGGAATAGGCAGAATTCGTGAACAAGCAATTACAGAACAATAAGTGATATAATTTATTATTAAAATATTTAGGTTTATTTTAATTTTTTATAATGTATATAAACATATTTTTGGTAATTAATTGAACATTCATCAAAAAAATCAAATGAAATATATTTTTGTTTCTAGTTTTTTTTTGGATAAAATATTTATGTCGTTAAATGAAATAAAATGAAAATATATCATAAAAATTTAAATTAAATTCCAAAAACCGACGTCTCATTCTTATTTACACGTCTCATATCTATGAACAACCGCCGTCTTGAAGTAGAGGGAAAGAAAACATCGATTGCATTTCTCAAAAACGTCATGTAAGGTTTATGTACACGAAGGTTAATATAAACATACAACGTCTGTTAGTACAACAGAGAGGATGTGTTAAAAGAGTACAACGTCGGTTACAAGGTAAAACGTGACGTTGTATATCTAAACAACGTCCTCATTAACATAATAATCGACGGTGTAAATTCTACTTACGTCGGTTATTAAGAAAAGGTTGACGTAGTAACATACTAACGATGACGGGGAGTACATTACAATGTCTAATGTTTCTAGGACGGCGTTATGTGTTATGTACCATCGTTGTAAACGGATGCATCGTCGGTTATGTACATTTGTCATTTAATTTTTGTATCACTTTTATATTTTATTCCTAATATTCATAATAATTTCAAAACAAATTCCATAGAATAAACTGACAACTACCATGCACTCATTGAAAGATTTTATCTCCCCTAAATGTTTAAAAATTTTAATTTTTAAAATCTTTTAATTTGTATTTATTTACTAATATTCAAAATATATTAAAAAAATCCAAAAATTAAACCGACAAATTCTATGCACTCATTGAGGCAATATATCCCCCCTACATGCCTGAAAATTTAAATGTTAGATTTCAAAATTAGAAGTGATAACAAAAGTCAAAAGGATTTAGAGACAAAGCACAATAGTCATATACTTTCCATAACATAACCATAAGGTTTATGTGATCTATTGGTGGTCATAAAATTCAAACATATTTAATATGGATATTAGCCTACTTATATAGAAGGCATTGTTGTAAGGAGTCTGTAACAATTTTCGGTTCATTTTACTCATACTTGTGTATTTTTTTATAATTATTGTAAAATTTAGGGTTTAGGGTTTAGGGTTTAGGTTTTATTGAAACGACGCCGGTTTCTCTCTCACTTTTTGGCAAATTCGCGGCGTTGAATCCCTAGGAAGCATAAAGCAAATCTAATTATTGAATACTTTAGACGCGGTTTTTGTATGGGCGAAGTCAAAATGCTTTACAACGGCGTCGGTGTAACATAACCGCCTTTGTAAGTCTGAAATACAACGACGATTGGGTTGTATTTACCGTCGTCTTTAATAAACGCGGTCCTTTGAAATTTTTGACCGGGATCTAAAATTTTCAGAATTTTCCTTTAACCCTAAAGTATTTCATTCTCTCTCTTCAACGTAAATTTGTCTTAAAGTTTTCGCTCTCTCTCAAAGCATTGGGTATATTCTCTGAGCTCTCTCAAGCATTTGATATTTTCTCTCAGCTCTCTCAATATCCATGTACGTATATTCTCTCAGCTCTCTCTCAATATTCTCTTATTAGTTTGTACATATATTCTCTCATATCTCTCTAAATATTCTGTTAGTTTGTATATTCTCTCAGCTTTGGTTTCTTAATACGGGTTCTTTTATGTTTTGAGAGCTATGGGTTCTTGACGGGAGCTATATATGGGTTCTTTTATGTTTTAATGTTTGCATTTTGTTAAGGGTTCTTTGAAAAAGAACGGAGATGGAAGAATTAGGCTTTGGTTTTTTGTAAGCCACGACAATGGTTGGTGGGACCAACCGTCGTCAAAATTTTTATTATACGTTGGCTTTTTATTTACTACCGCGGTCGACCCTAACCTTAACAAATATCTTGTTAGTTGCTTAAAGACGATGGTAAATAGACATGCCGTCGTCTTAATCTATGTTACGCGACTATTATTTTGTAAAAACCGTCGTCTGATTCTGGTGGAATTTTTTTAATTTTTTTCCACTTTGTTCTCTTCTCTGTCAATATAGTATTGTTTGCTGGTCTTTTCACTTTATCATATGTGTGATTTTATAGTGTGTGAGATGGATAAGTCATGGATCCATGCGGATAGAAGATCAAAGGCATATGAGTTAGGTGTGGAAGGATCTTTGAATTTTGCTATAGAAAATCTTGAAAATACAACTCATATTCGTTGTCCATGTGTTAAATGTGGGAATATTTGATTGTTTGGAGTTGGAATTATAAGGGACTACTTATACTTTAATGGAATTGACCAAAGCTATAAGATTTGGACATGGCATGGAGAACCTTGGGAATGGACTACTAATGCTAGTAGAAATGTGGAAGAAGATGAGCAAAGTGAGTTTTGTTTCTGAAGAAGTAGGGATGGATGATAATGATTTAGGCGATATTGGATTTGATCCTTATGAGTTTGCCAATGTGATTGGAGATGGAGATCATCCCTTATTGGTAGCAGTAAGTACACGATATTGTCGGCTTTGGTAAAAGTCAAAAGACTTAAATCAATAACAACTTCTACATGATTTCACCCAACATCTCTCATAAGAATTGGACTTATGCCAAATTTTCTATAAAATGGAGAAGAAAACTAGGTTTTGAAGAAAATAAATCCTAGCATTGAAAAGACATGAAATCCAAATCTTGCGAGATATATTGAAATATGAAAAAAATGGTTTTTAGATAATTACCATATTAACGCCATCTCCAAATTAAAATGTAAAAATTTGTTTGGTCAAGATTAGGATCTTTCCAAGCGACAAGTCCTTACTCTTTCCTAAGTTATAGGTAAATGAAGTTTCTAAAATTTAACAAAAAGATAAGAAAGAAAAAATGATAAACCAATCTGGAAATTATGTTATTGGTTAGCTAGTAGCTTGGTCTTCACGTCCCAAATGAAAACCTGATAAGCATCAATTAAACCTGACCGACTTTATACCCTAAACCACACATTCGATGCATCTTCCAATGCCCTAGAGTAAACTATAAAGCATTACAGAGCACAATCAAGCAGCCGCTAATTCTGTCAGAAAGACAAGCTTATTTCCTTGTGGAGAAAACAAAGAACTACTGAGTGAAGAAGAATAATGAAAAGAAAGGTAGAAGAAAAATTAGACGGAGAAAAGCACAGCATGTGCAGTCATGGAGTGCACTGGTTGAGAGGGAAGTTGATTGGAAAAGGAAGCTATGGTTATGTTTTTCTTGCTACTCCCAGGAAACCAACAAAGGATGAAGCATAGCCGCCGTATGCTCAATTTGCGAGAAATGATGGCGGTGAAATCAGCGAAGGTCTCTGCTTCTGAGTCCATTAAACATGAGTCAGACGTTCTCCTTGAGATCAAGGGTTGCCCTTTCATTATCGAGCGCTTGGGTGAAGAGACCACGGCCACAGACAAGGGTGACATGGTCTACAACTTGTTGTTAGAATTTGCTTCCGGAGGAACCCTAGATGGTCTCATACATAAATCCAAAGGTCATAAATTACCCGAATATGATGTTAGAAGATACACAAGGTCAATTCTTGAAGGGATTCAACATATTCACAAGTGTGACTATGTTCACTGCGATTTGAAGCCGGACAACATTTTGCTTGTGCCTACCACAACAACTAGTTCTGGTGGTACTAGTTTTGTAGCCAAGATTGCAGATTTTGGACTCGCTAAGAAAACCAAGGTGAATTACAGTCGATGGAGAGGCACGCCTAGGTATCTGTCCCCAGAGGCTTTTATTAATAACAAACAAGATCAGTCCTCTGATATTTGGTCTCTAGGTTGTATTGTGTTTGAGATGCTAACCGGCAAGTCGCCCTGGAATTTGAAGCCTGGTTACAATCCAAACAATCTCCCTGACGTGTTGATGTTTGATCATCTACGTACTTGCAAAATTCCGACTGGAATCTCAGATGTGGCCATGGATTTTCTCAAGAGTTGCCTTGCGATAAACGGCAGGGAAAGATTAACAGCGGAAAGTCTCTTGTCTCGTCCATTCGTAGCGCAGCCACAATCATCAAAAGAGGGTCATACCAAGGTGAAGCTGGTTAACTCTTTTTTGGGCTACGCATCTGGTGTATGTTGCTTCAAACCGAGCTCAGATTACCATGCAAACTCTGCCATTGTACAATGAAAGCATCCTTCCCTGCCGGATTTCGGTATTCCAGCTAGGTTGTTTGTTGTTGTATTCCTTTTTTGTTTGTAATATGAATCAATTCAAATCAATCATGTCAAATCTGTAACCATAAAAGTGTACAAACATATAATTCAAGTTTTTATCGAAATATCTGTGTACTTTTAATGGTCTCAATATAGTAATATTACAGCAACTGAGGCAAGCTGTCTATTATGCCTTTAAAATAGCTTCACTTCCATTTCTATTATGCCTTTAAGATGATATTTTGGAAGAATAATTGGATGAAGGATATGATTTGTTGGGGACTGATGATATTTTAGAACATAAATGGATATCTATAATGATTTGACTGGTGATAGCGAGTCTTCTATTTCATGTGGTTATGAATGTATATAGCTTGGCTCAGAGAAATTTTGTGATTTTTTTTGTTGTGCTACTTCTACTGGGATTCTCTGGTTTTCCAATTGCTGCAGTGTCCTTCTCTTCTGGTGGTTAACTGATCATTGACTACATGAAGCAGGACAATGAAATTTGATGCAGGAGAGACTAGTGGAATTCGAAAACTTATACGCACAAATTAAACTTCTAGCAATGGAGTTTTGAAAAAAACAAAAAACAAATAAAGCATATAAGATTTTACTCAGTTTGTCAACATTATCACATTAAACATTCACTTCTGTAGCAACACAAAGGAAAGAGAGAGAGAGTCTGAGAAACCATTGTCGTACAGTTACTAGGTACAGTTACTTGTTGACAAGGAGACCGCATTGTCGTACTATGTACCTTTCGTATGCATACAACATTCCTTGTCCAACAGCTCTCTCATCATCAAGATTGCTTTTGTTTGGGTCCTCTTAAAAGTTTCAAATAATGTGCGAACTCACGATGCAAGGAATATGATATGCATACGAAAGGTACATAGTACAACAATGTGGTCTCTCTGTCAACAATCAACTGTACCTGAATTGGGGGAAGATTGTAGGGCAGTGTTCGAGATAAAAAGGAATGATATCTTCAACAGCATACAAGGGACGATTATTTTCATATGGGGTAGTAAGCATGGCCGCTAGAAGGCCACCTGAGCTCGTCCCTGCAACCACATGAAAATAATATGCAAGTTACATGCTTACGATCCAGCTTCTGCATATATATAGCCAACAAGTACTAAAGCAAAAAAATTAGTCATATTAAAAACAAACATGAGAAACACACCAACATCAAAATTTGAGAAGTGCAACAAACATGCTAGCTAGGTGTAGCACCACGTATCTAAACTTTACAATTTTCTTTATTTCTTGTTTTTAATAAGTGGGGACAAAAATTGTGAGAATAGCACTGAATAGCTAGGTATTAGAGTCCTCATAGTTTAGGCGTTTAGCAAGTAACTTACCGTGGCATCAAAAGAGCTATAAATCTTGCAAGTCAACATCATAATAGCAGATTAATTTGTACGGCACGACACAAAGATGTAAAGAAAGGCCATTATGTTCTCTATATAATTAAAGTACTGCAGAGCAGTCTAGTATTTCAGTACACCTGCTCATTGATTCATTTACCTTATCAAATCCTAGCTGCTTTGCCACTAGCACTAGCTTCAATGGAATTGATTAACAACCAGCTGTGCAAATTATATCTATATGTTTCGGCTTGATCCTCTTGACGGGTGCTTGGTCTTGTGAAGCCACTTTTTGCAGTCTCCAAGATGCATCAATGGGTGGGAGATATGAGCAAACCCATGACTTGCTAAACCCGTTATGGCCCGTATATAACGAGAAGCGATTCAATGATATTTAATAGAAAGACGTACCATTTATCGAATCTTCCAATAAGGATGCGAAGAAATCTTACAAATTGAGCATCAATTGCAGACCTTACAAATGAAGAATTTTTTTCAAAGCGGTTCTTGACCCTATAGAAATGTAATTCGATTCAAGGGACATCACATAATCTTATGTTATACATGAATGTATCCACAAAGAAATACTTCATTTTCTCAAATACGAAAACTAGTTTACAGCAGCAGTCAAATACGTTTGCTTCGAGATCGGACTGGAGAAAGAAAGGAGCTGTAACATTCCTAGATCAAGCGGGACCAAGGCCAATGTGGTAATTAAGCGTCTAGCTAAGTTTATTATTTTAAAGAAACACTGGATGAGTCTTCTTTTACAGCTTATTAAACTGTTAACCCTATGTGAATATTCTGAACTACTCGTTAATTGCAATCATAAATACAGAAATATATATATGTTGTTGGGCTTTTTCCGCAGTGGCAGCCACGGAAGGAATTACTCCGCTTACCACTGGTAAATTGATCTCTTTGTCCGAGCAAGAGTTGGTAGATTGTGATACAAGTGGAGAAGACCAAGGTTGTGAAGGTGCGCTAGATGGACGATGCCTTTCAAGGTTCATTCCAACAAAATCATGGGATTAAGCTGAAGTTATTCATACCCCTACAACGGTGTTAATGGTACATGCAACACCAAGTATCATTTATTCTATTTTCTTTTGATTTGAGCCACCATTGCAGCCAGGATAACTGGGTATGAAGATTGTTCCTGTATTCAGTGAAATATGGCTCTTCTTACCACTGTTTCTCAGCAACCAGTTTCTGTTGCCAAAATAAATTTAAACTTTGATGCTACAAAGTGGTTCTTGGATATCCAATTCTATTTACAAAGTGGTGTCTACGGGAATTTTACGAGCCTAGACCATGGTGTTCACTGCATGTTGGTTGTGATGATGGGACCAAGTACATTGGTTAGTATCAAGAACTGCATATCACAGAATGGGGTGAACAGGGGTACATAAGAATTACAAAAAAAATTCATTTCATGCATCTGAACTATAAAGGACTTTCGTGGCATAGCGATCGTCATCACTTTCTCTCCCAACTCCTCTATAACTGCATATCGTCGTTAGCATCACCTTAAACAAATATCCGGAAGATCACCGACAATATATGAACGGTATTTCGATTGAAGATACTCCTTGTATATTGAATATCTCTTGAACATTGTATCTAAGTGTAATTAATGAGATCGTCTAAAGTCACATTGTCCACGTTTGTCAGTTGGGGTGGTATAGACGCTGGAGAGAGGATATTTTTGGGAGAACAATTGGCTCAAGGCGCTGATTATAATGGAAAAGGTGCCATGTTTGCCAATATAAGATCATACTGAGTTGTTCATGTTCTCAGAGGAACCAGTAAGCCTCGATTTTTTCTGTTGTGCATACTTCTCACTTGGTATCGATATTTGTTTGCCAGATTGCTGCAGCCATGTCCTTGTACTTCTCCACAGGACATGCTGTTTTCGTACACAACTTGATCATTGTTTGAAGCCCAAAATTTTTGACATTACACCGAGACTAGTGCAATTCTTAGTTTCCGAATCAAGATTTGACTGTTTGTCAGAGAGAGAGAGAGGGAGATTCGATAATTTCAACTTATTCACCTAATATTATACAGAAACCATTCATATGTTAGTTTGACAAAATTAAAAACTACAATTTATATTTCAAATAACAAACAATGACTTATAGAATCAAAAACCCAATTCACGGTGTTTCTGGGCAACCAAATGTGATGGATTTTTCATCATCTCTTCATGAGTATCCCATGATCTCAGTAATTGTTCAGCAGAACAATTACCTATGTCATTTCTAGAAAATGACATCGAAATTAGGATCATTACACAGAAATTTTGTAGAGTTTTCATTTCTCATACGTCCTTACAAACTTGAAAACCGTCTGATCATCTTTCAAATACATTCAAAGCAGAGTCACTTCTTCACTGCTTGAACCTCAAAGTTATCCCGGGCCACTTGCGTATCAGCTCTCCGTGAAGCTGCCAAAATTATGATACAAATTCATGTGATAATGATGCATACACAAACGATAAGGATTATATACCTTTCTATTTACATCCAGCGATAGTTGAAGGACCAGCAAGCAGATGCCTCTTTGGCAAGTGAACCATCCCATGTGCATCATACTTGTGAAGAAAGCTGGAAATATCATCTCAAACTTGCATAGGACTTGGACAATGTCATGGCGCAACTGAAACAGTCCGTTTTTCGCAAAGTTTTTCGTTAGTTGGGAAAAAAATCTGGACAACAAAATGATTGGCTTCACTACATCTTCCGGCAATAGGTGTCGAATACCAACATGAAGTCGTTATCCCATGGGGGCTCTCCCGGTAAGCATTTCTCAAGCATTCAATGCAACCGATATTAGAACATACCCATCGGGAAATTGCAGAGGGCTGATACAAACTTTAGAAACATTGTTTCATAGCAAAGCTTCTGGGGACAGATCATTGTCCCTACATCCATAAACCCCTTCGATGCCCATTCTTTCCAAATCAAGACAAGCTTTGATCGTGTCCTTTGTCTTCCAATCCGAAATATCTAGAATTGCCACCAATGTGTGGAATACACTCAACATGCATCACATCTAGATTGTGCCTCACATTTTAGTTTCAGAATGTTGGGAGCTCATAGGGGGTCAAATCGCAGTGAACATAATCACGGTTAACTGGTCCAATATCTCATCACCCCATTCAAGTTTAAATCCCGTGAACTCTTGGTATACTTTTCACCTAACCATGGTCAGCAACCATCTCCGGACCAATCCACAACCGTTCATTTCTTGCATCAGATGATCAACCTTTTGTGCTCCATCCGAAACCAGAGGCATATGAAATCCAAGATCCACAAATTGCCCGCAAAGAACATCTTCCCATTGATTTATCGGCGGTGAACACCGTTTGTCCACCATAGCACTCAATCAACAGAAGGGCAGCCCTTAAGTTAAACATGATGAGCACCTCTGCCTCATGCTGGACAGACCTATAAACACGGCACATCCTTTTTTCATTAGACGATTTCCAACAGCATAATTTCATGGGCCTACGACAAAACCGTGTTATGGGTTTAGAACCCCATGGATCCGTCAGTGGCAAGTCCCAATCTAACATCTTCCGATCAGCTTCGATCGAACTCTTACCCATGTTCACTCCATGATACGCCTGCAATTCCTCTGCTTCTTTATCGTTTACTTCTACTTTTATTTCTGCCTTATGTCATCTCATGATTGATAGCTTCTTCACATATACAATCGCTGCAACCTAGGTTTCTTAGGGGAAATAACGATGAAAGGAAGGTGACTTTTTGTGGGATCTTAGTCGTCCTTGATTCTGAGATGTCATCTTGAATCTCGACTCATTGCCATATAAGACATGTATCCAACGATTCATGCTCTTTGTAGAATAACTATGCAATTGTTTTTCATGCTCCAAGACCATTCAAAACACGTGCTCCTGAATTTATGGTGTTTCGGCAAACAATTGTCCGTCGGAAGCATTCTCTTGAAAACCCCAAAAGTATTCAAAACACAGTTCGACATACGTGATACTTTACGTGCTAATTACAGGCTGACAAGGCGGAAAAGCTCTCGCAGTTGGGTATAACTCTTAGATGACATTTTTTAACAATTTTTCATATTGTTCAAACTCCGCACTGTCTATTGGTGTAGGCACATCATCTTGCTCTTCTTGATTCATGTTGAGTAATTGCAAATGGAAAAACATCCTAATATCCATGACTTGATCATTAGCATCCATAATAGGTTGAACATTGTCCACTCTTGTGACATTTGAATGGGCGAAGCATGCTCTAATTGTTCCCCGTGAAGGTTCCAAATGCTATATGTCTCAATCATTCCATTCCTTACTAAATGAAATCCAACATTTTCAATTGTCTCCCATAACGTGTTGTTGCACCTCCTACAAGGACAACGGATTCTAGTTGCACCGGGTTGTGTCTTTGCAAACTCAATAAAATTCTCGATTCCATCCAAGTATTAAATCTGCATCTGTTGGGTTTGTATCCACCTTTATCCATAATTCCTGAAATAGAATCACAACACAACAATCGCTGAAGAAAACTTCATACGAAGTTATAATGTCACCTTATGCCCCGGTAAGGTCCTATCCCATTCGAAATGCATACTCCTGCCCACCTACGACTACATGAGATTAGATACGTGGATGAATTTTCTTACAGTTCTTGAGGTTAGGTATAAATACCTAAACCCACGTACGAGATGACAAAATATCCACATCGAAACCTAATCCCCATAGATCATACGTGACAACACTATGCATTACCAAACTGTCCAAATAATCAATTCAGAGCATTATGGACCGCAGTCATGCATTACGCATACATGCACGAATCCAACTAAGTCTTTTTGTTCAAAGAAACTAAGTGTTACTAAACATAAAAATATAAAGAACGAATTTAATCCCTCTGGTCAATTAACTTCGTACATTACAATTTAACAACATAATATAAATATAACTTCACAAGAAAATTTTAAACATAACAAATTGCATTATTAATATATAAAAGTAAAATACTTTGTGGCCTCAACTAGTTCTCCACCAATCGCTAGGGTTCATTTGAGACAAATATGCTTCTAACGAAAACAAAATAAAAAACCTTGTACGAACTTAAATTAATACTTTTAAACTAATGACGTTAAAATTACTTACCCATTATAAATGTATTCAAGTACTTCCAGGGCAGAGAGGCTTCTTGAGAGAAGCACAGAATGCTTTGTTTTACAAAGTGCATTCGCCTCTGCAACGATTCTAATATGAAGAAGGAGGACTTTGCGCGACGAATATATAAGTTCGTCGCGCAAACTTTCCAAAAAACCAAACAGTCCGTCGCGCAAACCCTTTTTCGTCGCGCTATGACTGACGACATCTAACTTTTGCGCGTCGCTAGTATTTTCCGTCGCCCTAACCTTTCATCGCGCAATATTGTCGCGCAAAACAATATATTCGTCGTTCAAACTTGGAACTGTTAGCGACGAACAGTTACGTCGCGCAAACAAAAATATCCCAAAGGTAATTTTGGCGCAAAAATAAAATATCCTCGCTCTTAGTGTGTTGTGTCCGTTTTGCGCGACGAATTAATGTACCGTCGCGCAATATTGTCTTAAGCGACGATATGTCTTCGCGCAAATGTTCGCACCAAAAATTTCCCCCTCATTGATTATACTTCCGCCATTTTTGCGATCATTTTAAAACTTTCACGCAATAGCCTAACATTTCTAACCAATTGGGTCGCGCAAATTTTCAGTGGATTGCCGCGACGAATATTTTCTTTGTCGCGTCAGGATGTTTTGCGCGACGAATTATTCTTCGTCGCGCAATCTTTCGTCGTGCAAATGGTGAAATCTCCGTAGTAGTGTACCTCCCTCTTCCTAACTTTGACAAAAAAATCCTGACATTAAAACTTAAAAGAAAGTAAAACTAGCCAACGAGGTGCAGCCTAGTGAAAAAGGGCATTGATTTGCAAACCAGTGGTCTCAAGTTCGAACCCTATGACATCTTAGTAGTTTATATGTGTGAGCAACTCCCCTTCCTTTATAGTTTAGACTATCGCTTATATTAAAGAAAAATGAAAAATAAGAGGCGTACAAAGAAAGGGGAAAAACTTTCATCAAGTCCTTTGAAAAAATGAAAAATAAGTATGCTTGGCATGTCCAAACATGATGAGGATGTGTTCCAAAAAAAAAAAAAAAAAAAAACAGTTGTTGGCATTGCGATGTGTGAGTGAGAAAATGGAGAAATATCATCAATGAATGAAGTTAAGTTTCACACCCAAAATTATTGGCAATATGGGGAGTACTCGAATTCCTTATAACTCATGATGAGTCCCTTAACTTTTTTAATGTGGGACAAATACTCTGAACAATCAAATTGAATTTGCAAAGAATGATTCTAAATTTTAAAAATAAATTTAGCTCTGAGAATCAGCGGGTGGGGTTGGTGATTTATTGTATAAGAACAGTAAGTGAATTTGGGGTTTTATGAGGAGAAAATAAAGTCGGTGGGGTTTCTCTATATGATGGTTTTTCCTTGTAACGGTCGGATTTAATTGAAGTGTTGTTTGATCGGAGACTTTGATGCCAAGCTACTAAATAACAGCTGAAAAACTACAACTACTTTTTCAAAAAGCTTTTGAATTTAGAAACTTTTTTAACCCGTGTTGGGGTCTTTTTCCTTCGGAAGGCTTGTCCGGGCTTGTTGATTCTTGGACCGCTATAGAGTGGTGAATCAAGCCTTTGTTGCCACTTTTTTTGAGTTAAAGAGAACTAGGCCCAAAGCATCTCGAGGGAGAAGCAAGTCTTAGGGGACTACTTTGTTCTTCTTTCAGCGGCTTCGTGTTTTGTGCTAATGTTTCCAACAGCTAAATGAGGAGTTGGAGATGGTCCATTGATGTTGCACAGGCTAGGCATGAGAGTTTTCTTTGGTGAATCAAGTTACTACTATGCTTTGCATGATAGGCTTGTGGCATGGGAGCTAAGAGAAAATGAGTATAAAGAAAGGATTAAGGCTTGAGATTTTGGGTGTTTTCAGTAACTAGATGAAGTGCCTGCAATGTCTACATTTTCTTACCAAAAAGGTACTTAATAGCTCGCATTGATTTTGAATGAAACAACTCCAAAATGAGTTAATTACGTAATTGTGTGAAGGAAAAATTTAAAGACAAAATTGAAAATAGATCCTTTTACATGAACAATTGAAAGTATTTTATCATGAAATGTATAATAGAAGATAGATAAAAATATGAAGGGGGCCAGAACCACTCCGGGCTCTCCGGCACTGGTTGCGTGATATTTCAAAACTTCCATGAACGTCGTTATATATGTATAGTGGGTACTTTCTTGCACAGTAGAAGAATAACACGTTTAAGAATAAATGAGTCACATACAAATTGCAAAACGACTGAATATCACATGTACCATGTGCTTCTAATCTAATGTATTATTTGCAAACAAACCAAACTGGGGGAATTAATTAGGTATAAAATATCATGTGCATGGGACATATGGTGCGATTCTTTTTTCCACTCATTTCGAAATCAATTTGACATTGCTTTCAAAAGAAAGGAAAAAAAAAAAATCAATTTGATATTAGTTTGATCACTCTCATTAAAATCTTCATATATGTATTCTAATTAAGTATCGATTTGTTGCTTTTTATAATGCTTGTCAGAATTGCTCTTCGGACCATTTGGATGAAATGATTGACATTATAATCCATGTATGCCAAAACTAAAGGAAAATGGGTTTGAAATCATTGATTGCATATATCAATCTAATTTTATTTTATTTTTAATAGTTTTCTTTTTAATATTTTAACTAGCTCCATCTAAATGCAGCCTTATTTAATTGGTTTTCAAACGTATATGGATTGTATAAGGACCAGCTAGCTATTCATGCTACATATAGGCATAGATAGACCTTTCACTCTTTTGTGGTTTGAAATGAAAAGAGATGCAGGAAGGTTTTTGTCTGTTTTATTTTGGCCTAGGGCCATCATAGCCATGCTTGTAGTAGTTGTACCATGATGAAGGCTGAGGTGCATAGTCGTTGAGTGGGCCATTGCACTGCTGATTATAATATTGATCTGTACTGAAGTTATTGTGGTCTGCGCTGTAGGGGAACTGCCACAGCTCAGCCCTACGACCAGTCTTCCGGACTGTCTTGAGAACCTTCTTCTGGTCAGCCCATCCGGTGATCGTCACCTTCTGCATGGCCATGTCTATATCAACGTTGTCCACACCTAATCCAAATCAAAGTGCAAACCATTAAGATAATAAGGTAACAAAATCAAAAATCAAAACACAGAGCTAGAAAGTCGATCTGCAACCCAGATGTGGACATCAGGAACAAAAATGTAGAACCTGAATTTCTAATTTTACTTATTCTCCCTCCTCTTGCACTCTTCCATCTCTCTCCTTTCTTTCATCCCTCTAATTTACTATCTTAATGGTGTTACATATACACCAAACTCAATTTGGTGGTGTACATATACCTTTTAGCTTTTGAAGGGCACTTCTAACCTTGCTCTCACATCCGGGGCAGTCCATATGGACTCTCATCTCTACTGTCTGAGAATTGAAAAGCATCATGTCAAAGTGGTTTTGTAATCAATAGTCAGATAATATCATCTCAACTTCATTTCATTTGTTACCCAAAAAAAAGCATAGAAACAGAGCAGAAACAGAAGTTGTCTTACCGTCATTCTGCTTTTGCAAATGGTTGAAGAAATCTTTATGAGCTTTTCTGTATGAAGCTGTATCTATGAAATTGACAGTGTATATATATGTAGTTTATTATGAATTTCGTGCACCGACTTTAATCTCCTTCTACCTGTCTTGCAGGTTACAGATGGGATCTTTAAGCAAGACATTACTTAGCAAGTATCCCATTTTTCGACCAATAAAAAGGGGCCACCTGTCCTGCTCCATCTCTTTTATGGGATCCATTACAAGCTACAAGGTTTAGAGAGGGGCATTGACTTCGTATTTAATACTAAGTCAAATTAATTATTTCTCAGATATTAGTCGTTTAATATAATGCATGACTGAAATAGTTGACCGTTGGAGTAGGAAATTTTGAGTCTAAGAAAGGCACATGTATACTGGCCAAAACTGCCGGATCATGTTTTAGTGTTTTTGGTTCTGAGACGGGACCATGTCTGATATGGGAAATATTATTGCCACATGTTAGAATGTGGTTTTAATTCTTCTAAGCATGCGTCAATGCCTTACATTTCTTCCCTTCTCAGTTCAATCAAGCGAAACCAAGCTACGTTAGATTGCCATTGGTTTTGTTGATGATGATCATTATATCCAGGTATGAATTTATTTGTTTACGTTATATAGTTTAATTTTATATGCTATGCTATAGATACGGTCATCCTAATGACTGACGAAAATGCACCCATTACAGAATTGAGATTATAAATCTAATAATTCTATTTATTTCCTTATATTCCTTTTTTGGTGGGACAAACTTCATAAGGGTCTGAATGAGTTCTAAAGTTCTAAAGTTCCATGAGTTCTAATACAAACATGCAATAACTAATCAAAACAACAAAAGTTTCATGAGTTCTAATAGACGCATGCTAGCAAGTCAGTTAACCATGACGAAGTTGACATGTCATGGTAGACCGCATGTTTGTACCCTCTAAAATCTGCTGCAGGGTCTCAACTGCTTGATAAACTTGGAAAGGCCTTGTAAGCAATGCAACTGATTCCCCTAATGCCACGAGCGGCCTAGTACAGGACAACATACACTCGTTGTGCTCCAGCAAAGAATTTGAACTTAATGCCTTAGTAAAAAGTACAAAATTGAAAAAGTTGAAGTCATAACAAATTTATAATTTTACCTCAGTGAGTCCTCTTCATATCTAAAAAACAATATTAAGTACAAACTCAATAACGAATTTGGTAGATGATCACTGAAACAAGAAACGAATTCACTAGAACAAGAAACGAATTCAGTAGACTCCACCTAAGTCAGCCTTCTCTTCACCTCAAAACCCGTGAGGCTTCAGAGTACACGCAGCGGAACAAATGATACCAACGCCCACAAGTGAGACTTGCCTCATGCAGGAAACTTTCGCACACACATATACGGGAAAGCTCTCAACCTTCTATTCACAATAGCAAAGGATTACAAATTTTCAGTTTCAGTTGGATTACCACATCAATTGGTATCTCAACCACACACCTTCACAAGGTATTTATAAGCTTACACTATGTAGATGACACCCCCATCTATGTAGGAAACCTTGCCAACCGTTAGATTAGCCACCTAGACATGTTTTCCTTCCACAAAAACCTGTCTAGCACTCACAAGCCGCCACCTTGTAGACCACTCATGTCATCATGGGGCAGATTTTTCTCCTTAAAAATCTCTCCACTACTTAGAGCATGCTGCCACTATCAAGTAACCACCCACTAATGCTCCAAGATATGCCACAACCCGAGTTTTAAGCATGCAGCACCTCTAGCCACGTCCAACCACCCATGGACTGCTCAAAAACCGTTTTGCCCACGTCCTAGACCCACTCCAGCACGTCTCTAGCCAAACTGCCACATTCAGCCACGTCCAGCACAATCTGCCCGCGTGCGCTGTGCAATCTGCCTTGCGCATTGAGCGCTGCCTTGCACTGCGCAACTTGCCTTGCACGCTACCTACCTTCCTGTGTGTTGCGCTGCGCAATCTGCCTTGCGCATTATGCATTGCCTTCCTTGTGTGCTGCGCTGCGCTCCTGCCATGTCTTGGCTGCCAATTCCCAGCCCAAAACACATGTCTTCCGACCTTGTCTTGCTTTATGAGTGCACCTCCCACGCACCCTTGGCTTGCCTTGGCATGGTGCAAAACATCAAAACTGTCCCATGGCCTATGCCAACTTGTAAGGGTCTTACAGTTACCCACAACCAAATAAAAAATTAAAAAAAATAAGGAAAGTAGAAAAAATAATTGGGATGCTTTTGTACATGGATATATATACAACAACAACAACTATTCAAAGACTATCAATCATACGATTGCAAGAAGAGGGGTATCAAAGATCATACATATATGAAAGTGTAGAAAAAGAGAATAAATTTTTGATCCCCACTTGACAGGACCTGCCTCGTATTCCCCTTAAGAATCCATGGCAAACCTTGCTTCCCGTTTGACATCTACCTAATGTCGGACCCACTTTACTAAAAAGTCTTGTAGCCCTAATTTAAATGGATAAATAGTTCGACTTCTACCAAAATTTAGACAGCATCTCCCCCGTACTTGGAACAATTCCCAAATTACCATCCCTGCAAACACCAGAACAACCCAACTTCCAACATGTACAAGGTAAGGGCATGCACAACACTTAAGACTAATCCAAAGGGCTTCACACCCTCAATCAAAACTCGAAACGAGCAAGCAGAGCATCTAAAGATTCAGTTTAAAACTAGGGGAAAGTAAAGTAGAGAAAGATAAAGGAGGAATTCCTACAGTGTGGATAACGGTGATGCCTCGACGTGGTTGTCTTAACCTCAGATATCTAGGATATTTAGGACCTGTAGTCTCAATGCACATGCTCAAGAAACCTCAAACCTGGAACGTAAAATCCACATATACACACGTATACATATACATATATATATATATATACACAGAGAGCTTCTATTGAGGGATCCCTCAAATAAGCTTATTTGAGGGACAACCCTTATAGGGCCCACTCCGGATTGTATCTCACTAATCCAAATCCCCTATTTTGTAGATACTCATTCAAAGATCATTTCTACAAAAAATAACTTGAATCCAATATCATTTGACCACTCAATAAAGTTATTGAAATTTTAGTATTTTCTAGAAGCACTGTGTTCATTGATTTTGTAAGACACAATTGGATGTCGAAATGGTTTCCGAATTGTCTAATTTTTTGTAAGGATGATCAACGAATGAAGGCCTAAAAAATAGATTGTTTGGATCATTGGAAAATAAATTGTAGAGTACCCTAAAGGCATCCCTCAAATTAAATTATTTGAGGGATCCCTCAGTAGAAGGGGACTGTATATATATATATAATATAAATATAACTATAAATGTACACACACCCAAAACAAACACATCACCAATATGTACCAGGGGAAACAATCCAACACAGGAATTGTTTTATTAGGCCGCATGGCAGAATTCTCAATACTCATCTGGCTAGGGAATGAGTAGTCCAACCAAGAGACTATTACTCCCCAGACACACAAGGTAGAATCCTCAATACCAAGAAGGAGTTGAATCATGCCAGTTTTAAAATCATAGTTGGGCATATTATCTGCAAAAACAATGCATGAAGGAGATGCAGTACGGCTAGGATGCAAATAATCATTTAATGTTCTAATTGAAGGATTTTCACCTTGATTAACTTGGTCACCCATGGTTTCAGATTCACTAGAGGTATCAAAAAGATTTCCGAATAAAGCTTTTGATTCAGGATGTTTAGCAAATCTTCCTAGATGATCTCTATATCGCATGTAAATTCAAATAAATAAATAAAAAGGAAAGTGTACCTAATGTAAAGAAAATCTTGCGGTCTTCATAAAGCCGCTCCTTGCAAAGACGCCAAAAATTGCTTGCTTAACCCAAGTGCAGGTCTCGCGCAATAGTAAATCTTGTAAGTAAAGTATCGTATCCACAGAGAGCGGTGTTAAAGTGCACAAAATATGTAAGATAACTGCAACAAGAATAATATGATTAAAAGATTAGAAGAAAGTTCAATAATAATAAAACACTAAGACGTCGGGGTTCCACCTTCAAAATACATATGTAATCCCGTTAGTTTGATTCTCACTATGATTGTTCACAATTAAAACCCAATTTAATTTCGTTTAGAGGGAATTTCAAGTATAACCTGTACCTACAACAACAACCTATCAAGAAATAATTTCAATGAAATCAAAGCAATCTACTAATTTTTCTCAAATCTTAAAAGCATGGATGTTTTTACTAGACTATAGGAAAAGCTTGACTAAACCTATGAATAAGATTATCAAGCACCCATCAATCGATCAAAGAGAAAAACTAAAATTAAATTGAACAAATCCATAAATAAGAATTTAACATTAAAGCTCCATTAGAATCAAACTAACGAAACCACATAGTATCTCGAAGGCTTTCCCCCTAGCCTTAGCTAGGGAGTTAGTTCTCAATAACAAAGAAAAATAACTCTAGAAAAACAAAGTTTTTTGGGCCAAAAAAAGTAGAATATCTTAGACAGAGCAAGTAGCTCCCTTTTATATCCATGAAACCCCTAACCACTTAGGATTTATTTTCCATCTTGAATTTAACTTCTCCACAGTCTTATGCATGCACGTCAGCTTCCTCTTTTGATAAGTCATGGTCTCTTACTTAGCACATGATGAGTCTCCAATCAATTAGCTTAGTTTTCTCTTTTATTTCATCTCTTTTGCACTCTAGTAAGCTACCCATATAATTCCAATATTATTTGCCTACATAAAATTGGCCAAAGTCAATGCAAAATAATATTAAACTTTATTTGAAAAATTAAAAATATAGTAGACCAAAATAAATAAATTAGTAAATAAATAAGCTCTAAGGGTATATTTTAGGGACATAAATGATGCACTTCTCAGCTATTATAACTTTCATTGAGGGATTCTTCATATAACCTTATTTGAGGGACACTCCTTATAGAGCCCACTCGGGATTGTATCTCACTAATCCAATTTGTCTATTTTGTGGATACTCATTCAAAGATCATCTCTACAAAAAATAACTTTAATCCGATATCATTTGACCACTCAATGAAGTTATTGAAATTTTAGTAATTTCTAGAAGCACTGTGTTCATTGATTTTGAAGGACACAATTAGATGTCGAAACAGTTTCCGATTTGTCTAATTTTTTGTAAGGATGATCGATGAATGAAGACCTAAAAAATAGGTTGCCTGGATCATTGGAAAACAAAATCTCCTACTTTTACTCAAATTAGATAATTACAATAAAATATAAATTCTATACCTAATAGGAATGTTGACTCACACCAACACTCCCCCTCAAGTTGGTGCATAGATATTAGTAATGCCCAACTTGTCAAGTGAGTCTTCAAATCGACGCTTTGACACGACATGGGTCAACAAATCTGCAAGCTACTCTGAAGAAGGCACAAAAGGTATAGAAATTAACTTATGCTCCAGCTTCTCCTTAATGAAATGCCGATCAACTTCTACATGCTTAGTTCGATCATGTTGCACCGGATTATTAGCAATTTCAAATGCAGACTGATTATCACAGTGGAGCTTTATAACAGCATTCGGTTTAAAGCCAATTTCAGCAAGTAACCACCTCAACCATAATATTTCACAAAACCCTTGGGCAATCCCTCTGTACTTAGACTCTGCGGAGGATCGAGACACAATGTTTTGCTTCTTGCTACGCCACGTAACTAAATTACTACCAACAAAGGTGAAGTAACCTAATGTAGAATGTCTATCTATAATATTCCCTGCATAATCTGCGTGTGTGTAACCTTCTAGATCCAAGTGACCATTTTTCTTAAATAATAAACCTCTCCTAGGAGCAGACTTTAAGTAACTCAGAATACGCATCACAGTAGCCATATGATCTTCACTAGGTGAAGGCATAAATTGGCTAGCAACGCTTACAGCATAGGCAATATCAGGGCGTGTTAATGATAAATAAATCAATCTTCCAACCAACCTTTGGTATCTTTCTCTGTTAGTTGGGACCTTATCCACATAAACACCAAGTTTATGATTCTCAACAATAGGTGTATCAGCTGGTTTACAGTCAAGCATTCCAGTATCTGCTAGCAGATCCATGACATACTTGCTTTGTGAAAGAAATAAGCCATGTTTAGATCGAGTGACTTCCACTCCTAGAAAATATTCCAGACTGCCCAAATCTTTCATCTCAAATTTAGATGCTAAACGTTTCTGCAGTCTCTCAATTTCTACAGTATCATCACCAGTCACAATCATATCATCAATATAAATAATCAACAAAGTCACCTTACCAGCCCTATGTTTAATGAATAGAGTACGATCAATATTGGCATGTTGGTAACCAAACTTCTTCATAGCGGTGGTGAATCTGCCAAGAGTACGTAGGCAGCCTAGAGTGATGCCTAGATGCAGCCGCGGGTTAAACCTTGCTTATGTGTTTTATTGAATGTGGTGAGGACCTTGTCGTTGGTCCTGAAATTCGGGTGAGAACGAGATGTGATTGTGTTAGGAGGTTAAAACCTCGTATGTTGGATATTTGGGAAGTTATTTTATATTGATTATGGTGGGCATTTATTATTTAAAGGCCGGAGGCCGATTATGTGAATTGCATGAAATTATCTTGTGCGTGTTGCCGGTTGGGATATCAAATGTGTTTTATGCAAGTTGAAATTTTTGGGAAATGTTCAATTTACAGGGGAGATTCTGCTGAAATTTCGGCAGAAAATCTCGTGCCCTTACCTATAATTAGCTCGCAAACATTCATGGTCATCGATGCAGTGTCACCCTACAATGGCATTCTGGGCAAACCATGGATATCAACGCCATCACCTCCGCTACGCATCAGAAAATTTGCTACCCAATCACTCAAGCGGTGTCGGCTGATCAGCAGTGATCGGCAATGGCGAGAAATACTCTGGCAAGGCGGAGGATCAGGCGATTGAAGGAGTAGAACAAGTAGAGGAGAAAGCAAATCCTGTTCCTAATGGCGGAGTAGACCAAAAGGAAAGAGATAGCTATTCCCAATAGCAATCAAAGAATCAGGACCAAGTCAAGGAATCCGTTGGAGGCCTCTCTAAAGAAGGATGGAAGCCGAAGAGAATGTCGAGCTAGTACCCCCACAAATTAGAAAATTCTCAAAATATATGTAGATTGTACCAAAAGTTTATTTATTTCTAAAATTCATAAGATATGCCAACTCACAGTCATCTTGGTAGTCATTGTAAATATAATAGTGAAACCAACGAAAGCCTCCAAAAATATTTTTTAAAAAAATACCTAAAAAAAAATTAGGGTTTGAAAGCCTTACACCAAAACTCAAAATTAAATGCCACTTACAATGATATAATTTATTATTATTATTTTTTTCAGTTTTCCTAGGAAGATTTCACGATGTACACTTCATGGCAATTAACTCAATGTGGCAGTTGCCAAGACTTCACAATCAAAAGAACATTAGTTCACTCAATATATTTGTATCAAGATTAACTCAAGTAACTAATATGAAGGATTGCATGATTTGGATATATAATATTTGGCTGCTTGAGAATGAGTCCGAGATATTAAAACAAAGATGTGATTAAATGCTTAAATGTTTAGTACGTTAAATGCAATAAACACCCAACAATATCTCTAAACGTCATAAAATTGATAATATGCAATTGCGGCACTAAAGTTTTGAAATTAAAGCTGCAGTAAATAAAAATTATCTCTGTATTTGAATGTGCAATGCAAAAGCTTCTAAATAAACTAGACTGAGTTTAGTTTCAAAACAAGAAATCATAGAAACTAATTGAAGTTTGACAGAATTAGGCATTCACGCCAATATAAAGAAGGTACCATAGAGAAAATATTTCAACGAAACCAAAACTAAATTCATAGTAAATATTTCAAATTAACTCAATAAGTGACAATAAAATGTTCTAATGACATTGGAGTAATTTTATAGCAATTATAATATTAAAGTTGTAGATATAACATGATGCCGTAAGGCTAACGGCTGAAGGGAACCAGAAACAAAATAAATCAGTTTTTTTATTCCATACCTGATAGGATATTTATGCCAGTTTTGATCCGTAAAGAATTTAACGGTCCATAACATTACACCAAATTTGAACGTAATAGCGTTTTGTGCAACTTTCATCATCTATAATAATAATAATAATAATAATAATAAATAGAACATTTCTCAAAATATGCTGCACCTTTTTTTCCCCAATTATTTCCCGTGGCAATTTGACGTATAATAATAATACCACATAAATTAGTCTCTAGGTTTATTTATTTATTTATTTTTCCTCCAAACACTAACAGCAATTTCCCAAACGTTAGCAACAAATTATAGAAATATAAATGTACCAACAATATTTAAAGCAACTGGAATTGTATAGACAACATGAAAGCTTTAAACTGCATCTATCCATAACAAATTGTAATTTTCAATTTGAATGTCCAATACAAATACAAAAGTTTCAGTACAAAAGTTATAAGGTATTAAAGCAATAGCAGTATGGGAAGAAAACAACTTTAACATACAAATGCTTTACATTGTTATAAAAAAAATATATAGTTTTCCTTTTCCGTAAAGCCAAATACAAAGCCTTTATATTATAATATCATATAAACAAATTAGAAAGCTTTTAAGGTACAATAAAATTGAAGAAAACAAAATAATAGGTAAGTAAAAGCAAAATAAATAATAAGTAAGAAGGTGAGTTTGGTACGATGAACCACGTTAAATACGTTGTCCTAAAGCCTCTATAGCCTCCCTACGTGTAGGTACTGACGGTCTACAAGACTCAAAGATACGACTCCTTGTACACAAACTCAAGATCTGCTATGAGAACGTTCATAGACGAATATAGGTATTCAAGTTACAGAACCATTGCCAAAATGATAATATAAAGTAGAGAATATTATAAAAGTAGAAAATGAGAGAATTAGTTTGTGGTGGTGATTGTGGTATGTGATATTCTGATGGTGTATTGTGGTTGTTTTAAATGTGAAGGAGGAGTGACCTTTTATAGGCATCCAAGAACATGAAACCTCCACCAACTAGAAAATTAAGAGATTCAATATAAAAATAAAACCTGAATATTAAATACTTATAACCCCCACAATAAATAAAAACTGTTAAATTTTTAAAACCTTTTTTAAAATTCCAACATTAACAACTTGAACAAGGCTGCTTTTGTTTTCTCAAGTGCTAAACGTGGACTATGGTCCTTTTCATGGCTTAAAAATTCATAGGAAACCACGCTTCAATTGTTGTTAACTATTTATTTTTTAAATTAACTCCCAAAAATTGATTGGAATTAGCATGAAATCTGTTTCTCATTCATGGCCGTATGTCTTATTGGTCCATCATACATTTGGGCTTCTCCTTTTTCTTTTCAGGGCATCGTACCATTTTTATTTCTTAAGAACTAAATTATAAACTTTAAAGATTACAAAGAAGGAAACATCCAAACTTAGAATATATGCATATACACACCAAAAGAGGTAAAATGGATTTAGGGCTTATTTCACGAAATTCGCAAGCACTTAACATACAATTAAAAGAGTGATGCTTTTTTTCAGGGGTAAACTTCAATAAGAGACCTGAGGCCCAATGTATGTGTAATCTTATAGTGAGAGAATCCAGCAGTCAGAAAGAGCTTTTCCCACTCTGCTTCACTACGCTCTTTGCCACTGACGTCGACCATCATCAACATATCCCACATGAGCTGAGTTTCAATTGATTTCTTATCCATCTCCTTATCATCTGCAGACACATTTATGTCCAGGATGATAACCTTTCCTCCTTCATTTTTGCTCAGAATTGCTTCTCTACTCTTCTGTAATATCTTCACGCTTTCCTCATCACTCCAATCATGCAGAATCCACTGATCATTGATGCCATGCATTAATTAATGGTTAATCACTTTAAAGTAAGACTTGAATTTATACTCACAACCACATCAGTCCATAGAATTAGTGTATGGTACCTGCTTAATATACTTTGTACATGCACCGATTGACTTGTCATCGTTACTAATTCATTTATGAATAGTAAGGTTTGTTAAGATTTTAGAGGGACGGATCCGCAGACCACTAGAAACATCGATATTACCCCCAAATTAACCACCAACGTAGTCCAAGCTGGTGTGGGTTTATATAAAAGGGCATATGTTATCCGTTTTGTCCAAGTTTCCAATGTGTTACTTTACATTCTTCAACAAGATTGTCTTTTCGTTTTGAGTTTTATTATTAAACTCCCTAAAAATTCCTTAAATACACAACTCGAGTTGAAAGCCAAGCAAAACAAGGACAAGTTTAGAAAATTCTCCAAAGGCAAGGGTGAGATGTGTTTACTAACAACAAGGTAATAATTAATTAGGAAATTAAGGAATAATAAAAATGAGAGAAATAATTGAGTTTTATTATTACCTTGAGGAAAATTGCATTTGCTGGGGGTATCTTCTCAAACATGTCTCCTCCAACAAAATCCAAATTGTGAGTCCCTTGCAAGTTTGCAACAACATGTGGTTGGTCAAAGACAGTGCAATTAATGTTGGAGAAGGCCTTGGCAATGGCCTTGGCCATGGTTCCTGTGCCACCTCCAACATCAACCAAGGAATTCAAACCCCCAAAAACTCCTCCACACTCTTCAACTACTGCCCTTGCTATCAGCTGACAGTCAGCCTCCATTGCTTCATTAAACAAGCTACCAAACTTTGGTTGCTGAGCAGCCAAACCCCATAAAGGCCTTCCATGTGCCATCTCAAATGGGGAAGCTGGATGATCATGATTTCCATGATTGTTCATCTGGCACCAAGTTCCCATTAGATGAAATGGATCTGTCATTACTGGATCAAGAATCATAAGTAAAAATTGTGTGGTGCTTAATGGACCTTCCTTGAGGAGAAGCCTGGAAGCTGGTGTTAGGCTATACACCACAACAGCTTTTTCCTCCTCTTCATCATCAAGATCCTGATGAACAATATTCTCATTGTTGTTATTATTGTTTGGAATAAGTGGTAGCTGAACTTGCTGGTCTTGTGCAAAGAAATTGGAGTGGACGAGGATTCGCATGAGGCGTGCGATGAAATGAGCTTTCGAAGGGTGGACATTGAGGCCGGAAATGAGATTGGAAAGGGATATGGGTTGGCCATGGTTGTGAATCACATCTGGGATGCCTAATTGAACTGCACACTTTAATGACATGGAGTTTATGAACTGGAAGATATGATTCCACACATGAGCTTGAGCTTGAAGAAGCTCATGGCTAGTAGCACTCACTTTATCATTACTCAAACTCATTTATCTAAGTGTGTATGTTTATATGTGTAGCCAAAGAACACCGTTGGCTCTTATTTTAAGTCTTTTATACTGGTGATCTGCTTATATAGTCGTTGCCAACGACACAATCCACATCCCAATTATTTTAGTAAAGGGTTTTTTTTTTTTTTAATCACAAATGGTCCCTAAGGTTTGCCAAATTATCACCTTTGGTCCTTTTTATGTTTTTTTTTCGGACATTATTCGTCCCTTATGTTACACCTCACACATTAATTTGGTCATGCCGTCAAGTTCCATCAAAATTTTCCGTTAGATTGCTGACGGGGACGCCACATGGATTAAAAAATATTTTAAACATTTTGGGTTTTATCACAAATGGTCCCTAAGGTTTGCAAAATTAGCACCTTTGGTCCTTTACGTTTTTTTTCCTAACATTATTGGTCCTTTATATTTTTTTTAAATAGTTTAACATTAAAATCTTTTAGAAAAAATTTAATTAAAAAAAAGAGAAAATTTTCAAAATATAATTTGTTTTTTTTATTCAAATCCACTAGGCATGTTATTATTGGACATGTAGGCTCCATATACATGTCACGTCAAATCCGTTAGGTTCTGTTGAAATTTATGTTAAATTGATAAAAATTCAACAGAACCTAACAGATTTGACGCGACATGTATGTGGAGCCTACATGTCCAATAATCTTTATAAATAATTTGAATATCTATAAAAAAATTAGGTTTTGAAAATTTTCACTTTTTAATTTTTTTTTTAATAAATATTTTAAATGTTAAACTATTTTCTAAAGGGTTTAGGGTTTTTCAACAAAATCTAACGGATTTGATGCCACATGTATGTGGAGCTTACATGTCCATTAATAACATGCCAAGTGGATTTGAATAAAAAAATGTATGTTTTGAAATTATTTTCTCTTTTAAAAAAAATATAAAATGTTAAACTATTTTTTTTATAAAACATTTCTTCATTTAGATCCACTTGACATTTTCTCATTCGCTATGTATGCACCACATATGTGTCATGTCAACAATTTAACAAAAAAAATTTAACAAAATCTCACGGCGGAATCAAATTGATGTGTGGGGTGTAACATAAGGACCAAAATGTCATAAAAAAAAATATAAAGGTCCAAAGGTGATAATTTCACAAACCTCAAATACCATTTGTGATAAAATTCAAAATATTTAAAATATTGTTTAATCCACATGACATCCACGTCAGCAATCTAACTGAAAATTTTGACGGAGCGTGACGGCCGGGCCAAATTGATGTATGATGTGTAACGTAAGGGACCAATATTGTCAGATAAAACTATAAAGGACCAAAGGTGATAATTTGACAAACCTTAAGGCCCATTTGTGATACAAAGTCTTAAGTAAATAATACTAGAAGGGCCGTACGTATATATATATATATATATATATATGCTAATATGATATGCATGTGCAGAAGGTTACTGTAGATTGAACTTTGAAGTGGGAGGGAGAAATTGACAAAGTGAAGTTTCATCTAATATTATGTATATGTAGGGCTAGTTTGGCATTGCTGTGCTGTGAAAATAATTCTTTGTCAGATTCTTTGTGAGAGAAATCAATTGTGAGAAAGCAGTTTGCGTTTGGTAAATTTTTTGTTAAAAATGTTGTTGGTACGGATTCCCTAATTAAAAAATGATTGCAGCAGAATCATTAAACTCATCACCTCTTTGAAATTGATTCCTGCATAATCAGAAATTGAAAGCACCTTATTAGCTACTTTCTTTTATAGCTTTCTCTCACAACAATTTTTAATAATAAGTGATTTTCTCATAGTTTACCAAACTGGTTGGGTTTCCCAAATTTTTTTAAAAATCACTTATCACCCCAAATAAGCAATACCAAATAGGCACGTAATATTATGTATAATATGTTTTTCTCCTTCAATAATAATTATATTCTCTCCTTACCCAGAGAAGAAAAACTCTTCTCTTTCTCGGTTCTCTCCTCTATCCATCTTCTTTTCAAATTTGGAAGCACGAAGAACCTCAAATATTCAGAGATATTAATCTAAGTTCTCTTCTAACCCTTTTCATTCATTTTAAATATATATATCATCACTTTTTGATCAAAGTAAGCAAAACACCCAACTCCCGTTGCAGCCAAAAAAGAACCAAACTCCATGCAACCACACCAAGAAGGTTTACGAAGCATCAAATTATAGAAATTTCTAGAAATTGTGAAACCAAAAGAATTCTTAAAATTGATCCAAAGCTAATAGTTAACAGTTTGTTGGCTTAATAGACAGAGATAGTGGAGAAATACTCAAAACAGTTTGTTGGATGAAGGACAGGCAGTGGGGTAGGCTAAAGTTTGAGTTTCTACTCCAAAATTAATTGACAATAAACGAAGTAGCCTAACTCTTTATAAACCCATGTAAGGTCCCTTAAATTTTCGATATGGGACAAATACTAAACATTTTTAACATAACTATCATTCAAAATGGTTTCATCTAACAGCTAATCAAGTGGGTTATAGTTTGTGTCAAAAAGTTTCTTAATTCTGACCATATATACAAGTTTATTTTGGCTTATGTGCATGATTTTTAAATATACCTAAGTTGATTTCTTTACATATTATTCTTATTGTGTACACTAGCAGACCCATGAATTTCTTAAGGGAGGTGCAATTTTGAAAGCCTAAAAGCTTTATATATAAAAATTGACAATCAAATATCCTTATAATTTAGACAATACCAATATCATTCATAAGTCAGAGAAAAAGAATAGCATTACAAATAAAGGTTTTTTAGGTTTTAGACATAAAAAAAATTTCACTTTTAGAAAAAGCCAAAGCTTTTTCAAAAAAGACAAAAAAACCACTCAACTTTCAAATCAAAGACATGCAAATGTATTGGATTCCTTAGGAAATCTAAAAATAAATAAGGGCATTTTTTTCCATTTTTGCTTTTTTAAAATTTTTCTCTCTCCTTTTGCTTTTTCCAAAATGTCCCTACAAATAAACTACAATTGTTGTAGAAGAAAAAGTGAGCCTTGTTATTAAAAGCCCTAGATTTAAAAGCCCTTGTTAAAGCCTTTTGTCTTTTTATATGCAGTCCCTAGATAGAAATAGGTTAATGCCCACGAAATGGGCTTTTCGTTGGAACACCTAGATTGCATCTTCTAGGCTAAGCAAATGTGCAATATACAGCACCTACAATGTCTTTTCTCGGGATGGGAGATGCAGTTGCACCTCATTGCGCCTTAATAGGTCCGTCATTAATTGTGTATGTAGTAACTATAATCTGAATGCCTCTAAATTCTAAGTACATATGTGACTGTACTGTTTCATGCCAAATCTAATATTGCTTGCATGCATCACTGTATTTAACAGTAATATTCTTACGGGTCGATGTTGTACCACTAATAATTGATATGGAAGATCATAATTAAAAGACTCCAACGTTAATTGCAGGGGACCAAAAGAAGGGCCCATAATCTCATCTAATCCCTTCAATGCTACGTGAGTGGACTGCGGAGGGCCTATGTTCAAATCTCTATCAGCAGTGATCATAATTAAAAGACTCCAACGTTAATTGCGGGGACCAAAAGAAGGGCCAAGCAATCTCATCTAATCCCTTCTACAGATGCTACGTGAGTGGACTTTGCGGAGGGCCTATGTTCAAATCTCTATCAGCAGTTGTCATCTGTGTTTTATCATAATTTGAAATCCAAAAAGAAAAAGAAAAAGAAGAAGAAGTTAAGTATGATAATTGTAAGGTAGGGCCCATCATGCATAGGACATGAATGATGGGGTTGCTTTTTCTTGACTAGAGATTTGATTGATGGGATGGGATGGGGGAAGGCAGGCAGAACTGGAGAAGAGAATGACGAAATAGATGATGGTTTCAAATCAAGTATACATTACATATAATAATAATTACAAAAGCTAGCATGGAAATTAAACAGCAATATGTTGGAAAGTGTTCACCCGGTTTTGATTTAATCATGTGATTACGGGATAAAGTTTCCTATTAACTTAAAAACCATTTGTGATTAACAAATCAACTTTTTTGTATGAGCATGCCACTTTGCTAGCGGTTAAAACCTTAGCAGACTTCTAAAAATAATTAACCTGAGCCCCAAATTACTGATTCTAAACAAGCAATTGTGAATTTAGGTGAGGAATATCTTCCAAGTAAGTTCTTTTTCTTGCCTCAGACTAGTGAGGACTTCACAACTTATTCACAATACAAAATTGGTAATTCTGTTCAGAATAAATAAGAAGAGAGTAAAAGTTGTTTAAGCAGAATTGCCTATTACAAAACTTAAAAGAGAAATGTCAAGTCCAAAAAGACAACGAGAACGTTGGACTTTGATTTCTGCTTAGATTGCTGCCTTTGAATTGGATTGAATGTGTTTATGCTTTGGATTGAGCGTCAGCACCTTCAACTAATAAGTTTCAGCTAGAAATCGATAACAAAGTCTAAATTTAGCAGAGCTTTAATCTGCTTCAAGTCCTAGAAAGCTTGCTGATGGAAGCAACATCATGTTTATTTTTCAACAAGAAAACCCAAGTGAATCAGGTACAATCATCAATAAATGTGACAAACCAATGAAATCCGTTTGAAGTAATGCGAGTTGGACCCCACACATCAGAATGCATTAAATTAAAAGGCTTTCCAACTTTACTGTCAATCAAAGGAAACACAATGTGATGGGTTTTGGCCAAAATACATGTCTCACACTTCAAACTGGACTCATCACAAGAGCGAAATAAAGACGGAAACGTACGCTTAAGGTAGCCAAATGATGGGTGTCACAATTGACGATGCCATAACCACATTTGTTGTTTGTCTTTGATATTGCAACTTTGAACAGTATTTATGACAAGATCACGAACTAGTGCAGACGGCAATGTCAAATAATATAACCCCATTATTCGTTTAATATGCCCAATAGTCTTGTGAGTCTTGAGATCCTGAAAAGAGTAATGAATATGATAAAAAGTAGTAGAAGCATTAAGTGTATGAAGTAATCGACCAACAGATAACAAATTACAATAGATAGTGGGAACTAGTAAATACAAGACAAGGACAGAGTAGGAGTGAGAGAGATTGTGCCATTGCCAGTAATTGGAGAAGGCAAGCCATTAACACTAGTTATGTATGGGTCACGGGTGTTACTAGGCAACTTATCAAAAAATTTAGCATCATAAGTCATATGATTAGAGGCACCACTGTCAATTATCCAAGTATTGGAGCCAGTACTCGGAATAGAGTTAGAAACACACAAATTTGTAGAAACAGCAACAACAACAGCAACAATGGAGTTATCAGCCATCATTGTAGCAAAAACTCAACAGATCATGGCAGAGTACACAACAAAACACAGCAGAGGCACAAATAAGACAGATACACAAAGACAGACATGAACACAGTAGAGGCATGAACACGGCAGAGTACACATCGCAAAACAAGCAGAAACACAAATACGACAGATGCATGAAAACAGGAATGGCACAAACACAATAGAGGAACGCACACTACAACACAATACACAAACCCAAGAGGGCACACACTGCATAGGTAGAGAAAAATATAGGGCTAGAATGTGGGCACAACACAGAGGTCACCAGAAAGTAGGCTCTGATGCCAAGTTAAACAATATGGGGTAGAATATTTTTTGATATATTTTCATTCTCCTAATTACACAAGATTTGTACAAAAGAGAAATAAATAAAATCCTAATAGAATAGAAAATAAATCTCCTAATAGAATTAGGATCTCGCCAATAGCCTGCACATTAGCTGCATCCTTCCTGTTGTTATTCCACATAAACTTATACCCTGTGAACTCAAATTGAATTAAGTGACAATCGAAAATAGCATTTTTAAAATCCTCCATTAGAGCATTGCATTGAATGCGATCCCCACTCTTTTCGTGATACTCCATAATCTCATTAAAATCTCAACAGCAAAGTCAAGGACCATAATCCACCCTACTTAATTCTGCATAAGTTCCCATGAATGATGACGCTAGGTATGATCAGGGTGACCATAAAAGCCAGTCACTCTAAGAGTTCAAGAATTTGGGAAAGTAGCTCTAACATCTATAGACTTTGACGGCTGTGCATCTTGAGTGATATTTCGATGTGGGATTGCGAGGATTGGCTGAGGAGGCACCACGTGAAACGACTGACCCAATTTCACTTTGGAATCCGGTCAAAACTGCTTAAAAGCGACACCTAGTAAACGTGTGTCGTAAATGACCAAAATACTCGATAAACAATAATACAACCTGATGCCCTAACTCGTGGCTGCGCTTGGGAATCGTAGTCTGCCAACGCCTTCGAGGGATCAAGCCACACGTAGTTCTTTCCTCTGTTCTGACACATGAATCGTTTGTTTTCCAGATAAACCTCACTCTAAGGCTGACATTTTTGGAGTATCCGAGACTCCGTTTTACAATCCGTTAAATGTTATACGATCCTGAAATTACCTAGATCAACATACTGGAACATGATTACGATCCAACGATTCAAACCTGCTGAACCCGGAATCATCCATTAGGCGAGATCTGTTCGGGGTTCAAACGTTATCCGAATTGATATCCACGAATTCCTACGAGCTCGTGACAACAAGAGGATCACATTGGGACACAATGCCTCACTGCTACAGTGCCCACGCGCCGCCACACGCGCTGGCGCGTGGTTGCCCGAAGCGATAACACTTCGCCGAAAAATCTCAACATCTCGGCTCAAGACTCCTATCCTAGATAAAACACCCAATTTGGAACCACTTTTGTTCTTGGACCTACCCCAAAAAGTGGCCGGAAGTGGCCGAAACCGTGATCTCAAAACCGGCCGAACCCTAGGTTTGAAATTAACCCTCTCACGCTAGAAATTCCTCAAATCCTACTCAACCATCAGCTAAAGCATGAAAAATAGCTAGAAATCTATACCTTACTCGACTGATTTGGTATCCGGAGGAGGGAGAACGGAAGCTCGAAAGTTCTGCTAAAAATGGCTATTTGAGGCTAATTCCGCGGCTCTGGCGGTTTCGACGGTGGGGTTTGACCGAAGGGGAAGGGGGAAGCTGCCCGGTCCGTTTGAGTCCGGTCCCATGCCCGCCGTGGCTGTGGTGGCCGCGGTGGCTCTTAAACCACCGGAGGGAAAATCTGGGGCCTGGTGCCACCGAGAGAGAGAGAGAGAGAAGATGAAGTTTTAAAAAACTGACCTTCCAAATTTACTATTTTGCCCTTGAATTTATTTTGACTGGATCTCCTTCAATACAACTCGGATTTGGGTCCACTACGTGTCTACGAATTTATCTCGCTGCGCTCTATGCAACGGTATAACTGAAATTTTCAAATTCCTTCTTGGTCAAAAAGTCAACTTTTGACCTAATAAAAATTCTAAGGGCATTTTAGTCTTTTCTTCCAATAAATGAATAATTAAATATTAATTTTAGGTTTGGGTTATTACACCACGTGTCTTTGTGAGAAATTACTCTTAAGCTCAGTCTTTAGCTGTGATCAACATGTTGGGTTGCCGAAGGCTTGCCGCTTGCCGATGGTACTTTGTGGGACGTAATAGATCATCAGGTTTGTGGGTCCCTTGTTCCATGTTCCGTTCATTGATTGCATAGTCGGATATGGCATAAACAATTGGTTTTCTTGGAAACATGTGTTTTTGCTTGTAGATGTTTGTTGTTTGTTACCCATTGTTTATTCTATTAACAACTTGCACAAGGCTTTTGTTTTCTCAAATGCCAAAACGTGGACTATGGTCCTTTTCATGGCTTGAAAATTCGTAGGAAATCACGCTTCAATTGTTGTTAACTATTTATTTTTTAAATTAATAACTCCCAAAAATTGATTGGAATTAGCATGGAATTAGCATGTCTTATTGGTCCATCATACATTTGGATCCTTTTTCTTTCTGGGGCATCAAATTATTATTTTTTTAAACTTTACTAATGAGGTGATGAGTTTTGAACTTAATACTTCTTCCACATCATTAAGAAACACTATTAGCACTACTACATTTTAGGCTTTGCGCGACGAGCAAAAATGATTTTAGTCGCACATAATTATGCGCGACGAAGTTTCGTCGCGCACAGTCCGTCGCGCAAAGTTCGTGAATAAAGGATTTGCGAGGCGACTAAAAACAGTGCGATATTACAACTTCATTAAAAAAATATTTCGGAGCGTCCCTAATGTCCGCCGCACATTAATATTTGCGCGACGAAAACTGGTCGTCGCAAAAACAAATGCGCGACGGAGTCTTCCGTCGTGAGATACATGAACTTTGCGCGATTTAAATAATATTAAATCGCACACATAGTCTTTGCACGACAAAAATTCGTCACAAGATACAAATTTTGCGCGATTTAAACAATTTATCACAAGATATATTTTGCAACGAAATTCTTCACGCGCATGATTAAAATATATTTGTCAACGGGTTTATTTAAATGATTTTGCGCGACGATTTACGTTTCGTCGCGCAAAAGTAATATATATTATTAAAAAAATTATTATTATTTGATTTTTAATTTTGTAAAAAAATAAATTTGGTTTTTTATATAATTAAAATGAAATTACAATAAAAAGATTAATCGCAAAGAAAACATTTATTATATAAAATAAAAGAAATGTATACAAGAGAAATATTGTAAAAGTAATTATAAAAATAAAAAACTAATCAAATAATGTTCCAAAATCTACTTGGTCATCCGCCACATGCGGCTCGGAGGTATGGGCGTCTCGCAGGGCCATGGTGTGCCGATGCTCGGGGTGGATGGGCTCGGAGGTCGATGCACCAAAATTCGGATTGGAATGCCGGATCGTGCGAGGGATCTGCGAGAATCACCGACATCCGACCTCAAGCTCGGCAACCCGCGATGTCAAAGCAGTCCACCGACCGCTTGCTCGCCACAATGACCGCGTCGAGGTTCCCTCCGGGCATTCCCCATCCCCCTACAATACGCTCCCGCCTCCTCCCGAGAGTCCGATCCAACGTCTGCGTCAAAATCTGAAATCCAAGATCATGCGGAGGATCCACAGACTGATCGGAGTCTCGGGAGGAAGTTGGGAGGCGGACTTGAAGAACCAACTGGCTCCTCTCCACCATCGCCGTCTGCTTAACATTACATAAAATATAAATTCAAAATGCATATAAATTAAAAGCGTAATATAAGAATTAAAATTAAATAATACTTACATGAAGGGACTCGGCCAACTCATTCCCAGTGTCGAACATAAACGTCACCAAAGACGTCGATCTCTGGGAATTTCAATTTATAATTGAACAAGAGAAGGAAAATATTAGTATGAACAAAATAAATTAATAATAATGACGTATTAAAAATTAAATATAAATTATATTATTCTTACCCGACGCGTGCATCCATCCTATATGAGAAGGGCCTGGAGCCGGAATGGTGGAGAAGAGTCTTCTTCTTCCTATTGCCCTTATTCACTTGGGCTTTATTCTGTTATACAAAAAATAAAACGTAATAGTTGAAATATAAATAAATTAAATAATAATGAGATATAAAAAATAAAATAAACATTAATAAGAAATATGTAATAATTAAACAAATACTATTAAAAAAATACCACATAATCGGGCGCCTGAAAATGAGCGCAGAGCCACTCCCAACTATCCTCCCGCCCCTCAAGCTCCTTTGGGCAACCCTTGTAACACCCCGACCCCAAATTTATCCCATATTTTAATTTATTTAAGTGGAATTGAGAAATTACCCGTGAGATAAGGGTATTTTAGTCATTTTCTTATCCGGAAGGAATTTGGAAATTCTGGTTGTATCGTTGCGTAGAGCACGGTGAGATGAGTCCGTAGACATGTAGTGGGCTCGAATCGGAGTTGTAACAAGAGAGATATGATTAAATGAAGCTCAGTGGCATAATCGTAAATATTTGAAAACTGGATTTTTGGTTAAAAGACAAAATTGCCCCCGTCTCTCTCTCTCTCTCTCTCTCTCTCTCTCTCTCTCTCTCTCTCTCCCGCTCTCCCTCTCTCCGGTTTTCACGACGGTTGGAACAAACCGCCACGCTTTTGGCCGCGCCTCGTCCACCACCAAAGTCGACGGGCCGTACTAAATGACCGGACCGCCGTCCTCTTCCTACCCCAGCCGGGTCTCGCCGCCACCGCCGGGATTTCGCGAAAATCAAGAAAACAGCCCGTTTGCCTCGATACGCCGTTCTCCGTCGTCCGCCACCGATTCCGCAAGTGAGGTATGGTTTCTCACCTATTTTCCGAGCTCTAGCTGATGGTTGGGTAGGATTTCATAAGTTTTGAGGCTAAGTAGCTCGATCTAGGAATTGAAATTCGGCCGGTTTTGAGATCACACCGCCACTTCCGGTCAGTTTTGGGGTATGCCCAAGAACAAAAGTGACTCCAAATTAGGTGTAATACCTAGGGTAGGAGTCTTGGCCCACGATTTGGAAGTTTTCCGGCGATGCGATATCGCGACACCCACCTGCCGGGCGCGTGTGGCGGGCGCAGGCACCGTCGCCGAGGGGCATTTTTGTCCCACCGTGATCCTCTCGATGTCACGAGCGCGTAGGTATGCTCGGATTTCATTTTGGATACCGTTAGAGTTCGAACGGATATCGCATATCGCGTATTTTCCGGGTTTGCTAGGTTCAGACCGTTGGATGGTCCTGAAGTTATAATATGTTGATCTAGGTATTACCAGATCGATAGGATTTGACGGATTGTAAACGGAGTCCCGGATACTCGAAATGCCAACCCTAGGGTAAGGTTTAGTAATCGTCCAATCGCGCGTCTTTGGATTAGCCGGTGTTGATAGACCCCATATGTGGCCGGGTGCATCCCGGCATATGAGGAGATATGATTGTGTGAGGGCTGGTGAGAATGTAGCCGGGCCCAGGTGAGGTCGCACACGCCTTTGGATTAGGCGGCGTGTTGAGACTCCCATACGAGGCCGGGTGCGCCTGTCAGATGAGGGGATTATATGATTGTGTGAGGGCTGGTGAGAATGTGCAGGCCCAGGTGAGGTCGCACGCGCCTTTGGATTAGCCGGCGTGTTGATGACCTATACGTGGCGGGTGCGTCCCGATATATGAGGGGAGATATGATTGTGTGAGGGGATGAGAATGTAGCTGTGCCCAGGAGGTCGCACGCGCCTTTGATTAGCGGCAGTTGTTGCACCCTACACGTGGCCGGGTGCGCCCGACGTATGAGGAGATATGATTGTGTGAGGGCTGGTGAGAATGTAGCAGGCCCAGCAGAGGTCGCACGCGCCTTTTGATTAGCGGCGTGAAGTTGATGCACTCTACACGAGGCCGGGTGCGTCCCGTCGTATGAGGGGATTATGTTGTGATTGTGTTTGGTGAGTTGTGATGGATAAATCCTAGATTGTATGTATTTGTGTGGCGGTAATGGTTTATTTGATTTTAGGAGCCAGGATAGATACGAAAGAGCTACGTGTGGCTTGATCCCTTAGTAGGGTACGTAGGCAGCCTGAAGTTACTAGGTGCAGCCACAGATTAGACCCCACTTAGGTGGTCTTACTGAGATTGGTTTGGACCTCGTTATTGATCCCGAAACTTGGTTGAATTGAGGTTCGTCCTGTGGACCGAGTGAGTGAAGGTGTGCATAAATAGATTTTGAAGTTATTATATGCATATTTGATGCATTAAGTTATTTTAAAATTATTATTGGATAGTTCTGCTAGAATCATTTGAAGGCCGGAGGCCATTTATGTAATTGCATGAGATTATATTATGCGTCTGCCGGTTGGGTTATAAAATGCGTTTTGTGCATGTGGAAATTTTGGGGAAATGTTCAAATTCTGGGAGACTCTGCGAAATTTCAGCAGAAAGTCTCGTACCCTTTAATCCTCTTTGTAAACGAGGACATTTAAGGAGTGAACCGGCGTGGGTGTGATGCCGTGGTCTCCGCAGGTTCGTCTCGGGTTCCGGAAATTCGGGACGAGTCCATCAACCCTCCCTGAAGAGCGACTTGCAGATCATCAAACGCCTGAAAATGGTGGTGCAAGTCGCTCTTCCACTGCTTGTACCTCTCATCGAAGAGTCTGTTGACGTACGCCAAGGTCTCCTTGTTGAGGTCCTCTAAGTGGTAGTTCGTCTGCAATAAATTCATTACATACATTAAGTAATAGAAATATATAAAGTTTGAAAGAAAAATAATTAAAAGATAGGAGACATACCGACAACTGGCCGCGAACTTGCATCTTGATCTCGTCAGGCATGACCTTCCAAGACTTCCATTGCATCGGGTAATGGGTCCGAACGACGTGGCCAATGTCGTGGGCCAAGGAGAGACAAAATAGATTTAGGGCTTATTTCATGAAATTCGAAAGAACTTAACATACAATTAAAAGAGTGATGCTTTTTTTCAGGGGTAAACTTCAATAAGAGACCTGAGGCCCAATGTATGTGTAATCTTATAGTGAGAGAATCCAGCAGTCAGAAAGAGCTTTTCCCACTCTGCTTCACTACGCTCTTTGCCACTGACGTCGACCATCATCAACATATCCCACATGAGCTGAGTTTCAATTGATTTCTTATCCATCTCCTTATCATCTGCAGACACATTTATGTCCAGGATGATAACCTTTCCTCCTTCATTTTTGCTCAGAATTGCCTCTCTACTGTTCTTTAATATCTTCACGCTTTCCTCATCACTCCAATCATGCAGAATCCACTGATCATTGATGCCATGCATTAATTAATGGTTAATTACTTTAAAGTAAGACTTGAATTTATACTCACAACCTCATCAGTCCATAGAATTAGTGTATGGTACCTGCTTAATATACTTTGTACATGCACCGATTGACATGTCATTGTTACTAATTCATTTATGAATAGTAAGGTTTGTTAAGATTTCATCGAGGGACGGACTCGCGGACCACTAGAAACATCGATATTACCCCCAAATTAAGCACCAACATAGTCTAAGCTGGTGTGGGGTTTATATAAAAGGGCATATCTTATACATTTTGTCTAAGTTTCCAATGTGTTACTTTACATTCTTCAACAAGATTGTCTTTTCGTTTTGAGTTGTATTATTAAACTCCATAAAAATTCCTTAAATACCAACTCGAATTGAAAGCCAAGCAAAACAAGGACAAGTTTGGAAAATTCTGCAAAGGCAAGGGTGAGGCGTGCGATGAAATGAGCCTTCGAAGGGTGGACATTGAGGCCGGAAATGAGATTGGGAAGGGATGGGTTGGCCATGGTTGTGAATCACATCTGGGATGCCTAATTGAACTGCACACTTTAATGACATGGAGTTTATGAACTGGAAGATATGATTCCACACATGAGTCATGGCTAGTAGCACTAACTTTATCATTATTCAAACTCATTTATCTAAGTGTGTATGTTTATATGTGTAGCTCAAAAACACCGATGGCTCTTATTTTAAGTCTTATATAGTCGTTGCCGACCCGACACAATCCACATCCCAATTATTTAAGTAAATAATACTAGAAGGGGCCGTACGTATATGCTAATATGCTATATATGCAGTGTAGAAGGAAGTTGCTATACATGCTATATATGCATGTGTAGAAGGATGCTATATATAATATGTTTTCTTCCTTCAATAATAATTATATTCTCTCCTCTATCCATCTTCTTTCTCAAATTTGGAAGCACGAAGAACTTTAAATATAAAAACAAACAAATGATAATGAATAATAGAAAAACACAGATGGCAGCTGCTGATAGAGGCTTGAAGACAGGCCCTCCGCAGTCCACTCACGAAGCATTCACAAGGGCAGAGCCAAAAGATGTTTCGTCCAGAAAAGAAAGTCATGCAAACATATAGTATAAAGCGTAGGAATTATAAAATTCAGACAAGACTGCACAATCATGTAATCGTTTTTTTGGTACAAAGTGGTTCTTAAAATATATATTCAGAATTAAACACGTCATCGTATCACTGTCATATAAATGAATGCAAGTAGCTAGTGCATGCCAAACACGCTAAAAACATGCACAACTGGCATATGAGGCATGTGGGATCTTGTTACTCCCACATGCCAAACAGACTAAATCAATCAGTGTGTGGTGCTCTCTTATTACTCCCAGCACAACTTCAACATGCGATATTTATGAAAGATATTTGAAATTTCTCTTGCACAACTAGGAAAGCGCTATATTCAATGGTGGATCCAGGAATTTTTATTGGGGTAGGCTAAATATTTTTTTTTTAGAGGAGATATATTATAAGCTTTTTTTCTCTTTAAACAAAAATGTAAATAAAATTTTATAAATCAAACAAAGTCAGATGACAAGTAAATATAACACAAAGAAGTGCAAAATATAAATAAAAACTTAACAACAATTAAAATTGGAAATTGAATATATATGAAAATAAAAATAAAAAGAGAAAAACTTACCAAGATTGAAGAACCCATTGAAGATAGGTTGGTACAATTTTTTAGAGGAGGAGAGCTATTTCCTCTAGGCTCTCAAGGTCCAAATATGGTGTTTTGAGTGGCTAGAATAAATCTTTTGATGTTTACTTTCTGTGGGTGTAGTCCAATATCAGTACCATTAGAATAGCTAGTTGGTATAGAAACTAAGTGTGACTTCTGCTTCTAATCAATTTCATATAGGTTTGGATTGATGTTTATTATTTCCTATATGCTTCAGGAGTGAGCTTATTTTAAATAGAGAACTAACTATTATTTACTTTACTTAGATTGGGCTATTATTAGTTTATTATATTTATTTAGTGCAGTAGACTAATATTTATTGGAGTAGGATTAAACTTATAAAATTTAAATCATATTTAATATTTAGAAATCGTCCCTAGGCTGGAGCCCACCCCATCGTAGGCATAAATCCACTCTTAACTATACCGGATGAATGATTTGTGAGCATGGAATTAATAATCGGAGCTATACATTAACACATCTACCACATGCTTATCTCAAGTTTGACAATATAAGTTCTTTGCATCATTAACCCTTAATCAATTGTATATCGCTAAACACAAAACATGTTAAAATTGATTATCACTTTATTAGACAATATTTGGTCGTTAAGCATTCGGTCATTGTCTAAATGTAATGTAATGACACGAGCAAAACCAAAGATTATTTGAGAAAATTGCCCTCAAGCGTATGTGAGAAAGGGATCTATTCCTAATCAAACATTGATTAGAAACATACGACATCATTTCAAGCAGGTTCCAAAAGAATTCACCTCTACCAGTCCCATAGAGAAATTTGGCTCACTACTACAAAAATTGAAATAGACGACGGAAATCCACCGTCGTCTATAAGGTTTTTAAACCGTCGTGAAATCGACCGCCATCTTTTGATACATAAAACAACAACGGCAAATAACCGACGTCGTTAAGAATACAACGTCATATCAAAAGACAAACCGCCATCTAATTACTATATAAACAACAAAAAAGGAAAACTTCAACATTCTTAGATGACGGTTTTAGAAACATAGAGATGTCTAAAGAGTGTTACATGTCAAGAACTATACACATGCCAACGTAAAAACAGTTACTCACGTCTCTATTTGAAAAAATATCGTCGTTTAAACGTGAAACCGCCATGGTTAATATATACTACGTTTAGTAAATAAAAAAACTGACGTCTAAATTCTATAAAAACGCAAAAAAGGAAAACTTCGACAATCTTAGACGACGCTTACAGAAAAGAACAAACATCTAAAGGATATTACATGTCAAGAATTATATCATAACCGAAGTAAAATAAATTAACCACGACACAAAGGTAGAATCACCGCCGCTTATAACATCTTCCACCACATCTCCACCCAGGAACACACCGCCTTGTAAAATGTATTCCACATCGCAAACGTCAAGAACCGACGTTCAAAAGAAATATTAACGTCATAATATGTTAAAAGAACAAAGTTATTACCAATATACGACGGTGGATTCTTGTGAGAATCGAAGTCTAAATGAAAAAAAAAAAGCCAAAAATTATGACTTGGACAACATTAGATGATGCTTTTTGGAAAACACTGACGTCTGAAGTCTTTAACATGGCACCATTTTATTATACATGGACTTAACATTCCCTAACCACGACCCAAGTGTTTAAACACGGTCGTTAAAACTTATTTTCACGGCGTGCAATGGAGGTAAACTGCCATGGATCGAAGTTTGAACTTCGGTTAATGTAAACTAACGATCATGGTTAATCTCATCAATACGTCCATAAAATCCAATTTATCGACATTGTTATTTTACTTACCACGTCGGTATGCTTATAGAAATAGACGTGGTTGGCCTTTTAAAAGGCACATTTAAAACCCCCATTGACGTGTGTATTCAATGAGGCATCAATTGTTTTCGTTTAACCAATGTTCAGAAGAGCTCTCAAGACAGTTAATGGAACTGTGTTGCCTTTATTGTGCCCTTTAGATGATGGTAATTATTTATTGGTAGAAGTAGTGTTTCCTAAAATTAACTAATGTCATACAATTAATGTCATAGAATTAATGGAACAGAGCTATTAATTAATGTCATACAATTAACTGCATAACTAATGTCATGCATTACAACATCAATCAATTCATATATCTTCACGTCCATCTCTAAAATTTCACTCCCAAACTCACCCACTAGGTCATCAAATGTGTCAACATTGGGTATCCCTCTAGTAAATGGCTCACACTCAATTCAAATATCACCTAGCATATCATCACCAATAACATCATTATATTCTCTATTAGGCCTTGATAACACTACCGACCAACCACGATGCATTGGGTTGTCAACAAAACATACTTGTTTGACTTGAGAAGCCATAACAACTTGGTCATTCCTATGTCCAATTTCACTCAGATCTACAGGGGTAAATCCAAGTTCGTTAACTATAAGGCCTGAAGTGTTATCTATCCAATCACACCTGAAGATTGGGATTCTAAACTTTTGGTAGTCAAGGTCCCAAATTTCTTGAATGACACCATAAAAACCCATATTAGAGACAATATGGTTTTTACCCTTGGCACTAGTAACTTGCATTGTATGTGCAAGTAAATAAACTCTACTATTTTGGATAGTTCACACATCATCTTATGCCTTGGTGTTAAATTTAATACCATTAATAAGATAGCTCATATATGATGGCACTGCCATGCATGGACCAACTACTAGCCATTTCAAATTTTTTGAGACGCCATTATTGTCTTCCCTATTAAGTTCACTTTAAATTTGCAAATTAATCATATCTTAATTCAATCTAACATAGGAAAAAGAAAATTAAAAGTCGAATATGTTATTCAATAGCATACACCATTAAATGAAAATGCTATTGTGCTTATCTTGCAGCCACTTTGTTCTCTTTCTAAATTTTGGATAAGTGGTCTTGATGTGGATTATATGTTCCCTACATGACACTAAAAAATTAAGCATTACGGTCCCTTGTATATAAGATAAACATAAGGAATAATCTAAAATGGTCACTTAAAGAATAAAACTCATACTCGATATAAGGTAGGACTTCCTCCGTATTCTCCAAGACATATAGATGTGTCTGGTTCAACAGGTTCTGATCAACTAAGCTCACTATGCAACCTGATAATGGCTTTGAAACTTCCATCATTTCGCTTGATGACACTCTAACTATACTAACATCAAATAAATGCTCGATGCAAAACTCTATAGCTTTTTTAGCTATATACCTCTGAACAATGCAACCTTCGAGACAAGTACGGTTCTGAACATACCCCTTTACCACTTTCATATATCTTTCGAAAGGAGACATCCATCTAAAATAAACTGGCCAACATAGACGAACTTCTCTGACACGTAGCGCGTTGCTGGTACCAAAACGTCAAGCTCAACTTCCTCTTCCCACCCCACCCTTCTTCCGCCGCAGCCACCACCATAGTTGCTAGAATAGCTCGAAATCCGGCCGGTTTTTGCACTAAATTTCCATCATCATTTCCAACAATTCCTGCAACCAAAGTTGTCTATCCAGGTATGCTTTCTTATCCTCTCAATGTGATCTAGTTGATGGTTGGGTTGATTAGGATCGATTTTTGAGTTTTGAAACTTGATTTACAATCCAAAGTTTTGGCAAGTTTTTGGATCGAGTTTCCGGCAAGTTCCGGCCACTTTTTGGCCGTGGCCCAAGAATAAAAGTTGCTCCACTAGCTGTAACGATCCAGTCCTAAATAAATGTTTAATTACTAATTAAACATGATAAATGACCATTTTGCCCCTAGAATATTTTATTAGGTTTAAAGTTGACTTTTTGACCGAAAAATAATTTGGGAATTCCGATTGTACCATTACGTAGAGGATGGCGAGATGAGTTCATGGACATGTGGTAGGCTCGAATCAGAGTTGTAACAAGAGAGATAAGATCAAAATACCCTCAGTGGCATAATCGTAAATATTTCAAAAAGGATTTGATAAAAATCTGTTTCTCTCTCGAGCAGAACCTCCTCCCCTTCGTTTTCTGGACAGCTGGTGGCTTCTCAAAGCCATCGCCGCCACCACCGCCCATGACCGTCCTCGAGACCAGTCTTGTTCGAATCGCCATCTCTCCCTCTTCCTTTCCCGACCACCCCCTGAAGCATCAGATTCCTTCGGAAAGAGCTCGGAATCGCCCTTTTGACAAAAACTTCGTCCGCCATCATTTTCGGCGAGTAAGGTATGCCTTCTCACCTATTTTACGAGCTCTAGCTGATGGTTGGGTAGGATTTGGTCAATTTCTAGCCTAAGAGATTCGGTTCGGCTAATTTTGGGATCTCGATTCCGCCACGTTCGGTCAGTTTTTAGGTAGGTCCAAAAATAAAAGTTGTTCCAAATAGGGTGTTTTACCTAGGGTAGGAAGTCTGGGTTTCCAATTTTGGAGATTTTCGGTTGCCGAAATTTGATCAAGCCATACACGCGTTGCCGGTGCGTATGGCGCCGCGTGGGCCACTTGTTGGCCCTTCTTTGAGTCCTAAAATCATCCTCATGTTATCCTAAGCACGATGGTATGCTCGGATATGAATTTGGATATCGTTTGATCGTCGATCAGATATTGCATATTGTGCATTATCAGGGTTCGATAGGTTTGAACCGTTGGATCGTTGTGAATTTAATATATGTCAATCTAGACATTACACTGTAAGTACCATCCTGTGATTCTAAGGTCTCACGTGGCGTAGGATTTTCCGGCGTTGAGACAGACCCCATACGTGGCGTTGGATGTTCTGGCGTATGGGGAGATTATGTAATAGAAGATGAGAGGTCACACGCGGCGTTGGATTTTTGGTGTGTTGATGCAGACCCCATACGTGGCTTTGGATATTCCGGCGTATGGAGAGATTATGTGATATGAGATGAGAGGTCACACGTGGCGTTGGATTTTCCGACGTGTTGATGCACCTACACGTGGCGTTGGATGTTCTGGCGTATGCGGAGATTATGTGATTATTAGGGAGATAAATTAAAGATTATGTTTGGTGAGTTGTGACTTAAAGTAAAGGGTTTTAAGGTGAGAACTACGTGTGGCTTGATCCCTCGGGGAGGGTACGTAGGCAGCCTAGGGTAATGCTAGGTGCAGTGGTGGGTTAAACCTGACCTTGTAGTTGGTCCTCAAATTCGGAGATGTGATTGTGTTAGGAGGTTAAAACCTCGTATGTTGAAATTAGGAAAGTTAGATGATGTAAATTTGCATCCGGCTTTCATAATTATCGTTACCGTTATCGTTATCGTTATCGTTATCGCTATCGTTATTGTTATCGTTATCGCTATCGCTTTGGTTTTGGTTTTTGTTTTCCTTTTCATTATCCTTTTGTTATCGTTATCGCTATTGTTTTAGTTTTCATTATCGCTATTGTTATCGTTTTCGTTTTCCTTTTCGCTTTCCTTTTCCTTTTCGTTATCGTTTTCGTTTTCGTTTTCGTGTTCTTGTTCGTCTTGTCTTCTTCAACCCGGCAGAGATTCTTCTAGTTCGCGTTTTGTTTTGGCTTCGTCTTGAGATTCTTGGACTTGTGCTTCGTGAGTACTATGCATAGGTATGAATGTCTGATTTATAGTTCGGAAAGTGTTGTTTGGCAACATACGCTTTGGATAGGGTATGGTTGCGGGAAAAAAACTAATAAAAAGAAAGGAACTTATAAAGTGTTCAATGGTTTCCTTGTCGAACTTTATGTTGATAATTGAATCTAAATTTAATCGTTGGCATTACTTTAAATAATCATATATTATCTGAATCTTCATTATTGATTTAAGAACTATGTGTGGGTTGATCCCTCACAAAGGGGTATGTAGGTAGCCTGGGGTTTAACCTAGGTGCAACTGCTAAACAAACTGTGTGAGCTGTGCTTGTATTGTTCTAAGTGTGGAAATGAATTTTGGAAGAAGAAAGGTCTTCTCTTATTACTGTTACGTTAAGTGTTGCGGGTGTATGGATTTACAAATGAGTTCAAAAGCTAGAACATTTTAGAAAATGTTTGGTTGTGTGTAACGTACTTTGTGCATGCTGAAGTTTGGAGATTATTAAAAATCATTTTTTGACATGTTAATTTTTTTGATAAAGTCTGTATTTCAGAGGAGACTCGGCCGAAATTTCGCAGAAAGTCTCGTCCTTCCTTTCCTTGATTTGGAAAAAGGCTATAATGTTAGTACGTGGGCCCGACTTGTTTAATGTCGAAATACCACAGATCCATCACGGATTCGAGGAATTCGGGTCATGTCGAAGTTATATAGCCAAGGGGGTTCTTTTAAATTCTCCTTGTCATTTGTGAATGGAAGGATAAACTGCCTCATTAAGGTAAACTTGAAATCCTTCCATTTTTTAAGATAGCACCATCTTCTTGCCCCTTTAACAACATAAGCCATTTCAATAGCTTCCCAAATATGCTCCTTCATGGCAATTGAGTCCCTTTCTTGTCCACAAGAAGGACTCTAGTGTGTGCCAAAACACCAATGTAAGATTGCATCTCAACAGCAACCTTGCCATGTGGTCTGCCCCTTTTATTGTACTCAACTACGGGCTTAATCTTTTTGATTTTCTTCTTCACAACACGGCTCATTATGTTGATACCACGAGTCAATTTTGCTCCTCATCAAAAAGATTGAAGTAAATCTCATCTTCTTCGCGGGATTGCTTTAAACTGATTTGGCTTCATTCATTTGAGCCTTTGAAACTGCAAGGTCCTTACTTCGAACTTTTGAAACTTGAGCCTCCTTAATTTGAGATTTCGAAAACATGTTTAGCGAGAAATAAAACTAGCAAGTAAAAAAATGACGGTTAATTAAAAAGAATGACGTAATATTATACAGAAGACATTGGTAGAAAAACACAACCATGGTGGCGACGTCAACAAGAAAAAACCGTCGTCTAATTAAGAGTGATACCAAAAAAAATCCACTCAAATCTCTCTCTGTTTTGTATTACTCATAATAAGACGATGATTTTATCTTGTTCACATTGTATTAAATAGCACACCACGATGATGATTAACTAACGTCGTGCTATTTGCAATAGCACCGATTTAATTACCGTTGTGGTGTGTTAATTAAAACGGCGTAAACAAGACAAAACCGTCGTCTTCACATGACGTGAGATTGAGGGACTAGTGAATTTATTCAAACCAATGAAAGATTTCGCCATTTTGAAAACGGAGTCTTGTTTCCAGACTATTTCTTTAAAAAAAAACTTTAAATGATTTTGAAAAAGGAAAGTGTGAGAAAAACCTTTGGCGTGCAAAGAAAGTTTTCTTCTGACGTAAACTTTGGAGATTTAGAGACGAAGATGAGGAAGATGATGAGATTTAGACACACTGCGTTTGGGAACTAAGAGGAAAACTGAGAGGAAACTGAAATATTTTATCAGTTAGAGAGAACGTAAAATTTAGGCCAGGTGACAAAAAAGTATATATATTATCCCAGAGTTCAATAACATGACGGTTTTGTTAAAAACCACCCTAGTATGTCGTTAAAAAGACGAAAAAGTAGTAGAAACTGACGTGATTAATAATAAAGCCAAACGACTTTTGGAATTCCAAAACCAACGTGGTTATTTATAGTTTTACATGACAAAAGTTTACTTTTGCTGCCGTGATATTATAAGTCAATGCATCGCTTGTTTATAGCGAACCAACGTGGTTGGTATTAAAGTCAACGACTTTTAGTTTTAGGGAATCAACGTGGTTATTTCAATTTACACGACAAGATTTTACTTCTGCTACGACGCTATTTACGAAAAAAAACTACCATGGTTAGTGTGAATAACATCGCGCTCTTTACAAATAAACCCCTTAATGTAAAGATAAATTCGGGCTTTTCTTCACTTTAACTTTTCTATTAGGATTCCAACTCTAACTCAAGTTGCATACGCCCTTGGCTCTCTCTAAATCTTTGAAGGTACAGATTTGAGTGGGAGGCAATAATTTGGAAGTTGATGTGTTCGTGTCTCTCTCACCTCTCTGAAGGTCTAACATATTGATGACACAAGCATCATCAACTTTGAAAATATTGTCTTTTTCATGTTGGTGGTTCGATTGTGATGAGCAACATAGCTCCCACTGGTAAGATTTCAAAACCGATGTGGTTCTTGACAATTTTACATGACAAAATTAGTTTACTTTTGATGACGTGATATTAAAAGTTAATACATGGCTTTTTTATAGTAAACTGATGTGGTTGGTAAAAGGTCAACAGCTATTCATATTACGTAACCGACGTGGTTATTTAGATTTACATGACAAAATGTTTACTTTCTCTGATGCGGTATATATGTTAATACGACGCTTTTTACATATAAACCGCCGTGGTTAATTTGAATAACACCTCTCTCTTTACGAATAAACCCATGGATGTAAATATAAATTGAGACTTTTCTTCATTTTTACTTTTCTATTAGGGTTCCAGCTCGAACTCAAGTTGCATAAGCCCTTGGCTCTCTCTAAATCTCTGAAGGTACGGATTTGAGTGGGAGGCAATAATTTGGAAGTTAATGTGTGTGTGTGTGTCTCTCTTGCCTCTCTGAAGGTCCAAAATATTGATGACACACACATCATATACTTCTAAAATATTGTCTTTCTCATGTTGGTGGTTCGATTGTGATGACGAACATAGCTCCCACTGGTAAGATTTCATATCTCTTGAGTTTGCATTTCTTCAAAATTTAATTTAGTAAAAACGCCTAAAATTATAATGCAAAAGACAGTTTTCTATATAAACCGTCGTGGTTTTACTCCGTACTTGTCATTTTGTTGATCTACCGTTGTAGGCTACTAAAATCTAGAAGGGAAAAATTACTCAAATGGTCCTCAAACTTACACCCGATTTACATTTTGGTCCCTCAATTAAATTATTCGTTCAAATAGTCCAATAACTTTATATTAATCGCTCCATTGATCCTACCATTACCTTATGTTAATGTTGCCGTCAAATGTAAGGGTAAAACCATCCATAAACATGCTATGTTTCCCAAATAGGTGATACAGTGCTGATAAAGGGGTGGCACATAGGTCAAAAGTCTTATTTACCCCCCAAAATGTAGCATGTGCTGCTCACATGACTAAATTTAACAAAAAATGTAACGGTAGAACCAAAGCGCCGATAAATAAAGAGTTGGTGGACCATTTGAACTAATAATTTAATTTAGGGACCAAAATGTAAATCGGATACAAATTTGAGGACAATTTGAGTAAATTACCCAATCTAGAAATTAAATCTAAAATAGCAATACAAATTTAAGACGACAATATTCAGAAAGAACAGTCTTATAAACAAATAGACGGCAGTATATTTCACTTAAGGACGTGAGAATAAAATTTTAACGACGCTATAACTAAAGAAACCGTCGTGGTTTTGAAAACAACCCGTTGCTATATTCTAAATAATTTCCCTAGTATGTGTTTAAAACGAGGCTAGGATAGTAGAAACTGACGTGGTTCATTACGACACAATTTTTATTAAGCGCCACGGATTTTTTAATATTAGATGACGCAATTTATAGAAGGACCGTCGTGTTTAGTAAACGCGTTCTTTCACTTTCAGTTCCAAGTTGAAATAAAGTCGCATTCTTTTGGCCCTTGGTTGTCATCCTCACTTCAAGCTTTGGCTCTCTCTCACCTCTCTTGAGGCAATAATTTGGATGTTAACGATGTATGTGTTTTGGTGTATCTCAAAGACACCAAAACGCACACATCATTAACTTTCAAAAAATTGTCTTTCTCAAATTGTCTTTCTGAAAAACTTGTCTTTCTCAAAACGCACACGTCGTCAGTTTGGATTTAGAGGCAAATAGTTTGGATTTTGATATGTATGTGTCTTTGTGTATCTCAAAGGCACAAAGATACATACGTCATCAACATGTAAAATATTGTATTTCTCACATTGGTGGTTCGATTATGATGAGGATCATAGCTTCCGTTGGTAAAATTTCATATCTCTTGGGATCTCATTTTAATTTCTCTATGACGTCGGTTTTCTATATAAACCATTGTGGTTTTTCTCAATTCTTGTCATTTTGTTGATATACCATTGTAGGCTACCAAAATACAAGGAAAAAAAATCTAAAAAAGCAATAAAAATTAAGACGACGGTTTATAGATAAGGGCAGTCGTACAAAACGAATTAATACGATGGTACTTTTCACTTAACGCGTGGTAAATTAATATTATACAACGCTCATTGAAGAAAACTGACGTGGTTATTACTAACTTATACGGACCGTCGTCGTGTACTAATTTCATATTCTTGATGTGGTGAAAATATGGCGAGGATATTATTGAATTTAGACATCGTTATCTACTCTTCTGGCGTTGTGGTTCTCTACTACTCTATATGACAGTGGTGTTATAGATACCGTCGTAATACCTTCTCACATAATACGTCGATAAGTTTATCTTTACCGTACATGGCTTTAATATGGTGCTGTTTTGTAATATACCAATGTGGATTCTATTAAAATTATACGACGCTGATTGAGAACAATTGGTCATATTTATTTAGGAGTTAACATGTCGACTGTTTCGATAAACCGTTGTTACTTTCTACGTTGGTGGCTTCATACTTGCTGTCGTTGTTTTTGGGGTCAGAGTTTAAGTATAAAGAAAACCTATTTAATAAGACAACGCTATTTTATTTGGGTGCATCGTGTTTTAGAAATACCCAAGTGGGACTCGATTTTTTAGGTGTTTGTGTTACTTATCCATGACGGTTTTTTATTACTGTCGTCTTTCTAAACACAACAACGGCATTTTGTTTTGCCATTGTTGTTTTCTGGTCTTCTTTTTCCCTTTTTGTAGTAGTGACTAAGCATTGGCCAAATGCTTCTGAGCCCAGACAAGGCCATATAAGGGAACTGTGCAAACACTCCAAGACCTTGTTATTGATGGACCACGTAACCAAATCACACACAAACCCCTTGAGAATAAAACACAAACACCATGAAAAGAGTAAGCAAATGTAGGGGCTTTGTTTCTTCTGGCAGCCACAAATGGGCTGGGTTGCCGTAAGGAGCAAACTGAAGAAAATATCCCTCGTATTTGAGTTCAAAGATCAGACCCCAAAATGCTTTGAAAGGATAGTAAAGCCTTAGGAAACACCTTGCTTATCTTTATCAATAGAAAATAATGGCTGCTTACAGATAAATTCTTAGTGCTTACAGGTAGAATCCTAGCTTGGCATGAGAAGCACAGCATGGGAGCAAAGTTGCCATGAGTTTAGCACTAAAGAGAAAATTAAGTGTTCCTAGGGGAAAGATGGGGTATTAAGGTAGGAGAGAGAAGGGTTTTGCAGAGAGGTTTGGTTGAGAATGAAGGAAAGAGAGAAAATGGTGGTTTGAGTGCTTCTCCGGCAGCTTGACAGAGGTTCTGTCAAGTGTTAAAGCAACTTGCCAAGAAGGAAAACTAAGGAGGAAGGAGATGAACTATGCACGAAAATTGATGATTTTGAAAGTAAGAGAGGAAGCTCGCTCTCTGGTTATGGATGATTTTCGTTGAGTAGAAGAGGCCCTATTTATAGCCGCTGGAAGTCATCTTTTTCCAAGAAACCCTAATGGCTTCCATCCCATTTTTCCGAGTCTTTCCCTTCCTTTCTCCCCTCATCCCTTCAATCATCCTATTTTGGTGAAATGTACTCTCTTATTTGCACAAAATCAGGGATTTTGGGAGCTCAAGGTCCCTTTCCCGCAGTTGCCCTAGTGAAGAATTCCTATTTTCAGAAATGGGTATACATGCTGGTTCGAAGGGTGGCTCCTTACGCGCCAATATCTTTTGGTCCCTTGAATGTTTTGTTTGAAAACTTGTTCCTTTCTTCCTAGCAGCCCATGTGGTCTTCCAAGCTCCTCCATGGCCCACTTAGACTTGTAGTATGGTTGGGTGTGACATAACAATTTCCCGTTTGGCATGGCATGTTGCTTGACATGTTTTTTAATTATGATGCTTAACGGGATAATTAGCATGGATTTGTAGAACTAATGGATTTTTTGGGCCTCAACAGCAAACACACAAGAACACAAAGATTTATAGTGTTCGACCTTGTGCCTACATCTTCTTAGCGATTCACCCGAGAAATTTACTAGTATGTAAAAACAATTTTTGTTACAATCCAGAACCCCCTTAGCACTCACAAGAACCCTAACTCTCTTTTCTTTCACCCTTGTTTAAACCCTTTGATTCCCTTATGAACACCCAAGAATTCCCTCTTAAATTCTCTTGTTACTCTCTCTTCTAAATTCCATGACCTCTCTTTGGCTCGGCTAATATAACACTTTTTATATATAATGCATAGGACATGGGTTAAAAGTTAACTAGAAATAGGAAACTAAAACCTTATTTAATTAGGTTACGGAACCTCAATAAAATAGGGAAGCCACGTCAAAATAGCCGAAAAAAAACACGTTCAACATGCAAACAAAATAAGGTCGAAGCGATCGATCGCTTGGAACACAGCATCGTCACAACCCACTAGAAGAAACCAGTTGATCTCATGGCCATTGCGATTGATCGCCTCCTGCATAAACTTCCCTGCTGCTCCTCTCTTACTACCCTCGATTTCCTCTTCTTCCCGCATCTATGGTGAGCCAATCTTCAACAGTAGGGGTCAATGCTCGCATTAAAGACGTCCAGCCAATCTCGAGGTCATAGGCCACTATAGTTGTTGATTGAGTATTGGCCCAAGCAACACACTCATTAAAGCCATTAACTATCCCACACGACACATAATTGACATGATGGGCGGGATAACCGGTCTTAACAAACCTAGAAAAACCTTCTAGTATATGTTACCATAACTCGTACTTGTGATACTTAATCTCCAAACACAGAGATTGACAAACCTCTTATGTTGACAATCAAGAACAGAATCATGGGATGCACTTGAATAAGGATTGCATGAGGTTTAGGCTATGGTACTTGGAAAAACCTGGGACCTATCATTCCAGACCCTAATACACCTGTTGTTGAAGAATGGAGGAACTAAGGGGAGCCTCGTCTTCAACAGGCTTGCATCTCAAACCTCGTGCAGTCTAACTTTGGCAAACAACAGAAACTGATCGATATACACAAGCATTTGAAGTCGATACAGACAAAACTCTCTCCGTAATAAACCTCATGAAATGCGCCCTCGACCAGGTACAATTAATAAAAACTCATTAAAATAACATTAATAACTAGGCAAAAAATTAATTTGGGTCTATATGATTTACCACTTTTACCACTAAAGTCTGAATTGTTTCAATTTGATCATTATTACCCTTATGGCTTTGAATTTAAGTAATTCAAGAACAGTCTCCAATTTGTGTCAAACTCGAGTAACTACTGTTACTTGTCAAGGAGAATTTCGGTACATAAAAAAATGCTGGAAATAGAAGAAAGGGAGAGGCATTTCCCTCCCCATTCCCACCTTACCACCAAGTTGCCTAGCCACCCCTCTCACCACGACCACCACCAACCCTCCTCCTCCTCCTTCCCCACCACAATTAAAATTATTGAACAACAACCATTGCAAAATATTACAACCTTCCATACATTACAGAATCCAAAATTTGCCATGATACAAACTTGGAATTTGCCAAACCCATGAAAATCCCACAAAACTAATATTTGTTGTACTGTGTTATGAACCAAGAACTGAGATTTATCGAAAATAAAATTCGCCAAGCACGTGAAATTTCCCCCAACAAATCAATAGAAATAGAAATTGGGTGGTTGATGTTTATAACTTTTTCTAAGAAAATTGCAGAACGAAAAAAAAATTAAGAAAAAAAGGAAAGTTTAGAGAGGGATTGATAAGGGAGAAGAAAATGGAGATGCGAAGGTTGTTGGGGGAGTGGGATCTAATAGTAAGTTCCCATTGAGCTTCTGGAAGGGTGGTTGTGGCTTCTACTTTGGGCTAGCGTTGGGGAAGGGACTGGGTGTGGTGAGTAGATATCGAAGAGGGGTGGGGCGCCTTTGGAGAACATCGGCGAGGAGATACATGGTTTGGATGAGGGAATTGGGGTTGGGTGTTACTGATTCGGCGGGGGCATGAGAGAGAGAGAGAGAGATGACGGTGGTAGATTTGTATTGGGTTGGGGACATAGGGTCGAATGTTGTGGTTGGCGTGTGGGCTGGCAGGGGTAGTGGTGCGGAGGGTTTCTCTCTCCCTTCTCTTTCTTAACTTTTCCTTTTCTTTTTATTTTATGTTTCTTGTTTTGGACCAAAATGCTCCTCAACAAGTAACCGCAGTTACTCTAATTTGACAAAAATTGGAGAACATCTTTGAATTGCATCACATGGGTAAAAATGATCAAATTGAAACCACAAGACTTTAGTAGTAAAAGTGATAAACCACATGGATCAAAAGTGAGGTTTTGCCTAATATGGAAAAGGAGTTTGAGAAATTAATCTGAGCAGTTGTCAAATGATGAAGAGAGAACTAGATAGATAGAAGAGGTCGTGTTGATTACTGGGTCTAAGCAAAGAGATTAAGGCCCCCTTAGAGCAGTTCAAGCAATGAGTGAGCCCAATCTGTGGGAAACAAAAAGTCGTTTCCACGGTCGGTGAGCCCAAGATTTAGTGGGTCCCATTTTTTTGCAATAAAATACTGAAAAAATTAGGAAATTTTTTTAAAAAATACCCAAAAATTAATGAATTTTTCTATAAATACCAGCCAATTTTTTTAAAATTTATCTGAAATTTGAAATTGAAAATTTTATCCGATTATGAGATATGAATAGTATTGACACGTAAGAACCCGAAAATATTATCCAAATTAATTATTGTCATGAGGTAAAAAAATTTGTGAAAAAAATTAAAAAATGAATAGTAATTGCCCTTTCTTAAGGGCGTCGGAGGGGAGGTCCAAAACTCAGACGTCGATTTGATTTTTTTTGTTGCCACGTGGCGTCGTCTGGCTCTCTAATATGATTTTTTCCTCCAATCCAACGGAAGCCAATTTTTTTGCAATAAAATACTGAAATTTTTTAAAAAATACCCAAAAATTAATGAATTTTTTTCTATAAACACCAGCCAATTTTTTATTATTATAATTTATTTGAAATTTGAAATTGAAAATTTTATCCGATTATGATATATGAATAGTATTGACACGTAGGAAAACCCGAAAATATTATCCAAATTAATTATTGAGGTAAAAAAAGTTGTGAAAAAAATTAAAAAATGAATAGTAATTGCTCTTTGCCATGGCAACAGTTGGAAACGGAAAATACTATTTACAAGGGCAGTTACTATTCACGTGATTAGTAGTTGCCCTTGCAAACACCAATGTGGGTTTCCATCAGTTGCCTTTTGCCATGGCAAATACTATTCATTTTTTTATTTTTTTCACATATTTTTTGACCTAAACAATTAATTTGGATAATATTTTCGGATTAGATTTTTGGGTTCCTATGTGTCAATCTTTATTATAAAATTCATATCTCATAATTGGAAAAAATTTCGGATAAGATTTCGAAAAAATAAAACTTGAAAGTGAAAAAAAATATTAAATAGAAAGTGAATAATAGTTGAAAGAGACGAAAATGTATAAGGATTTGGTGTTAAAAGTAAAGAGTATTGGTTAGTATTTATAGAAAAAAAATTCATTAATTTTTGGGTTTTTTTAAAAAATTTCTAATTTTTTTCATTATTTTATTGCACAAAAATTCGTTGTCGTTGGATTGGAGGAAAAAATCTGATTTGAGAGCCTAAACGACGCCACATGGCTGCGGCTATGGGTAAAGCAGGTGTCAAGAGTATAGAACCAGCCCTCGTGACGGAAGCAGTAGCATTATTAGCAGTCAAAACATGATCAAGATGAGCGTAGTGTAATAGAAAATAAAGCGAATTATACGACATATGGTCAGTAGTTCCTGAATCAACAATCCAACCTGTATCTCGAGTATCATGGGCATGGAACTCCTTGCCAAAGTTACTTGGAGGCGGAGGTGTTGGAGTGCTTGAGACAACGGTCAAAGTCGGAGGAGGAGTAGCACTAAGATGGTCGTACCCAGTGGTGATGTCAGCCACCGATGTGGGAGCAACAGACCATATGAGCTTTCTGTTCATTGTTCCTTTTTAAACGCCTCCGCTCCTTCTCCCAATCTGGTACCCCATGCAATGCCCAGCAGGTGTCGATAATATGTCTCTTTTCACCACAAAGTGATCACACTTCAATTTGTCTTTTCTCAAGGAATTCAGACGAGGAAGAAAGCAGAAGAGCGGACCTTGTAAGTGGAGAAACCAAAGCAAAGTGTTTTTGGAAGCAAATACAACAGCAGGTTCCCCAATCTTGGTGCGAGATCCAAGCATAGTAATCTGTCGTTGAGCCTCTTGACGAACCATAAAAAATACATTTTCGATACTTGGAACTTTATCACTTCGTAGAATATCACTGCGGACCTTGTCATAAGTATTATCAAGGCCAGCCAAAAAATCATACACACAATCTGCCATAACAGCAACTTGAAAAGTCTTCATATCATCATCACACTTCATCTAAAAAGGACATCTCTTGTCCAATTCAAGCCAGATTGCCTTAAGTTCAGCAAAATAGGTAGAGACATGATGACCCTCTTGCTTGAGACGGGTAGCCTGGCACCGCAGTTCATAGAGCCGGGATATGTCAGAGCCATCATAAAACATCTGATTAACAGCACCCCAAATTTCCTTAGCAGTAGGTAGAGTATGAAACATATTCAACAAACTGGGTTCCATAGTTTGCAGCATCCAAATTTCCACAACAGCATCAGCAATTTTTCACTTCCCAAATTTCGGGTCTTTGGAATCAGGGGCATCAGTGTCGCCAGTCAGGTAACCTAATTTGCCTTGTGTAGTAGCATGGAGTTCGATCATCGAAGCCCATATCTCATTGTTGGATCCATTCAATTTGAATCCCATAGGTAGGTTAGTGGATGATTCGGTATAAACCGTCACAATAGGAGTAGAAGAAGAAGAGTCAGTGACATCTGACATGGTGATAGATAGCGGCGGCAGCGAAAAATTAGGTGATGACGATGACAGTAAGAGATATAAGACGGCACAGGCTTAGGTGTATAGGCCAGCTGCAGCGGAAAATAGGTATTTTTAGGATTAGGGTTTTGATGTTGTAGAGATGGATCGGAACCCGCTCTGATACCAACTCAAAATAATTAGGGTTTAAAACTGATATCACTACCACAAAAAGTGAAAAAGACGACCAGAAAAACGACGATTCAACAGAAAACCGTCGTTATGTTTGAAAAGATGACAGTTTTATAAAACCGCCGTGTATTATTAACTTAAACAACTAAAAAATGAAGATTATAAAGAGTGTTCCGAAAAAACGACACACCTAATTTAAAAACAGACGTCTTATTGAAAAAGGTTTTCCTCAGAGTACACTATGAGCCAAAAAACAACGGCAGAAGGTATGACTCTACCGACGTAGAAAGTAAAGACAATGGTGTAAATAAATAGCCGCCGTTTTTACTCCATAAGAAACACGACCAAGTTTTCTTATCCGGCGTTGTATAATTTCAAAAGAATCCACGGCGGTAAATTACAAAACACTGTCGTATTAAATAAATGTAAGATAAATTTATCGACTTATTTCTTGTAGCATACTACGATGGTATCTTTAACTCTAACCACGTTGGTTTGTTCAATTAACGCCGTATAATAAAATTTACCACGTCATGAAGTTAAATTTACCATCATATTTATTCACTTTTGACGTCAACCCGGATATATAAACCGTCATCTTAATAATATTATTTTTTTACTATTTTTTTGATATCCTACGACGGTAGACCAACTTAATGACAAGAATTGACAATAACCACGATGGTTTATATAGAAAACTGCCGACAGAATCAGATTTTTCTGAGATCCCAAGAGATACGTCGTGAAGTTAAAATTACCGTAGTATTTATTCACTTTATACGTCTCACGTTATATCTAAACCGTTGTCTTAATAGTATTTTTTTTTCAATTTATTTATATTATTATGGTTTCCTACATCGGTAGATCATATTAATGACAAGAATTGAGAATAACCACAACAGTTTATACAGAAAACCACCGACATAATCAGATTTTTCTGAGATCCGAGAGTTACGAAATCTTACCAGATGGAACTCTATTCCTCATCATAATCGGACCACATAAAGACAATATTTTAGACGTTGAGGATGTGTGTGTGTTTGTGTCTTTCAGATACACAAATGCACACACACATAAACATCCAAAAATTTACCTCTAAGATTTGACGAAGGCAGCCACAGATTTGCATTCTAATAGACAATTTTTTGGAAGTTGATGATGTGTGTGTGTTTGTGTCCTCCAGATACACAAACACACACGCACATCAATATCCAAATAATTGCCTCTAAAATTTGACGACGGTAGAAACATATTTGCATTCAGAGAGACAATTTTTTGGAACTTGATGATGTGTGTGTGTTTGTGTCCTCCAGATACACAAACATACACACACATCAACATCCAAACAATCGCCTACACGTCAGTTATATTACACCTAACGACATTTAACAAGTAATCTATGTCAGTTCTTGAAACACGGAAGATGTATTAAATACCAAACAACGTCGGTTATTAAACTAAAGGCAACGAGGAGTAGACAAACAACGTCGGTTACCTATAAAAAATCAACGTGGTAACTTATTATAATACTTCTTTGAAAGTAAACTTTTGACGTGTAGTGCCCAACTAACCACGTCGTTTTGGAATACAAAAAGTCAAAAGGCTTTTTTACTAACTACATTGGTTGATGTTATTTTAATGTCGTGGTAAGTACATACTAGGGCAGTTTTTATGATTACCGTTGTTGTTGTTATCTTTGGGACACTATATAAACTTCTTGGTCACCTGACCTAAACTTTTATGTTTTCTCTAAAATTTTCAGTTTTCTCTCAATTTCCCTCTCTTTTCCAAAAAGCTGCGTTTCTGATTCTCGTTTCCCTCTCTTTTACGTTCTTCCTCGTCTTCGTCTCCAAAATTTTATTCCAAAGAAAACTTTCTTTGCAAGCCAAAGGTATTTTATCACTCCGTTTTTTTTTCTTCACTTTCCCTTTCATTTTGAAGTTTTTTTTTTTTAAAGAACGAGTCACACTGATGTTTGAAACAAGACTAGAGTATGAAAAGGCCAAATCTTTTATTGTTCCCACTCACAGTTCATGTGAGGACGATGGGTTTTTATCGAATTTGACATTTTTTTTGATACACCATGACGGTAATTAAATTCTTGCTATTTCAATAGCACGACTGTTCATAATAACTGATGTGGTGTGTTAATAAATACGTCGTTTGAAAGAGAAAACCGTCGTCGATTTGAAACAAGCGTGGGAGAGGAAAAACTGGCGGTTTTTTTATTTATGAACTTATAATACGACGACGGTTGTATTTAATTACTTTCGTCTTAAGGTTAATGACCACGTCATATTAGCACATCCACGTTTTTATAGATTAGCACGACGGTTCTGCTTGTTTGCCGTCGTCTGAACATTCATTTTACGTCTGTATTTTACCTAACTGTTGTTATCTTTCTTGCAGTTTGTACTTCTCTCTAAACAGGGTTTCGAAATCTCAAAGTAAGGAGGCTCAAGCGGCAAAAGGTCAAGGCAAGGACATTGCAGTTTCAAAGGCACAAATGGCTGAATCCAAATCTGTTCCAAGCAATCCTGCAAAGAAGATGAGATTTACTTCATCCTCCGAGAAAGACCCAAGCTCTGCGACATTTGATGAAGTGACGAAATCGACTCGCGGTATCAACACAATGAGCCGTGTTGTGAAGAGGAAAATCCATAAGATTAAGCCTGTGGTTGAGTACAATAAAAATGGCAGACCACATGGCAAAGCTGCTATTGAGATGTAGAGTTACATTGATGTTTTGGCACGCACCAGAGTCCCTCTTGTGGACAAGAAATGGACTGAATTGCCTAAGGACCTAAAGGAGCAGATTTGGGAAGCTGTTCAAATGGCTTATGTTGTTGGGGAAGGGGGCAAGAAGATGGTGTTGTCGTCTGCCTCCAAAAAATGGAAGGATTTTAAGTCTACCTTAACTAGGCTGTTTATCCTTCCATTCGCAAATGAGAGGGAGAAGTTAAAAGAGCCTCCTCAACTTTATAACTTCATAGAGAAATCGCAATGGGATGCCTTTGTAGCTTCAAGGTTATCCCCAGATTTTGAGGCTGTGCATTCTGAGCAGTCACAAAGAAGGGAGAAATGCGAGTACAACCATAGGTTGTCTCGAAAAGGGTACGTTGGTTTGGAGGATGAATTGGAAGAAACCATGCCCGGTGAAGAAATCGATTGATCTCTGCTATGGAAGAAGGCAAGAGAAGATAAACAGGGAAACATCCCTGATCCAAAGGTTGCAAAGAAGGCAAAATTAATCGTAAGTCTCACTGACTCTGTTCTAAACTTGTAAAACAGAGGTTTTATTTTTCATTCAAACGTCGATCTTTTTAGTAACCGTTGTTAGACATGAAACCCCACGACGGTTTTTATTTACCGCTTTTTAAAAAATATATAACGTCAGTATTTTTATAAAACAGACGTCTATATAAAATTACAACGATGGTTTTATGTTTATGTGTTAGGTTTTTTAAATTAAATTTTGAACTTTCTTCATATCCACACGTACACACACACACACACTCTCTCTCCCTTTCTATTTCTCGGCAATTGGTTTGTACACTATGTCTGGATCAATGAATATTTTGGTTAAGTTTTTTTTTTTTTTTTTTATCTCTAATGTCAAATAAACGATGATTTTTTTAATGGACCGATGTGTTAACGTATACAACACGACGGTAGTTTTGGGCCGACGTATTAAATTCTTTTCTGCGGCTGTTTTTTAAATAAACCCTCGTCTTAATCACTTTACCACATCCGTTAATATTTTTATTAATTTATTTATTTAATCAGTTTTACTATCTGTTCACTCACTAACGTTCTCTCTCTCACTCTTAGGATGATTTGAAAAAACAAGTCTCTGAGGGCACTTTGACTGTCTCTGGCAGCAATGATGTTTTGACCTTAGCTTTGGGAACCCCTGAACATGGTGGGAGAGTCAGAGGTGTTGGAGCTGGGGTTTCCCCAACTCAATTCTTCAATTTGCCTAGACAACAGAAAGTAAAATTTGCTGACAAATTGAAGGAAAGTGTTATGGTAGCAATGAGAGAGGAAACCAAAAAGATGGAGGCCAGGGCAAAGGAAAGTGTTATGGAGGCAGTCACAGCAGAAAGGGAAATTATGTTGTAACAATTCAATCAACTACCCAACTTTGATCCCAACTTGCTCAGTAAAATTCCAACTACACCAACTACACCAATTACTCCAATTCCTCCAATTCCGCAAGAGCAAAGCCCAAAAAATCCTATGTCTGACAAAGCAAGCTGCTCTAATGTGAGAGGCCTTGAATTGGATGAAGACAAACCCACGAATGATGCTGATGTTGATGATGATGCTAATGCTGCTGAAAACCGTCAAGATCAAACGGTAAAATCTCTGACATTTGCTTTTTCAGAATTTTAAATTTTAAATAGACGTCGGTGTTTATTTTAAAACCTGTCATCTAGTTTAACCTAGACGACCTTTCTATTGTGTAGCAACGTTAGAACGTTTACACAACGACTATTATGTATTTACCATCGTCTATAACCTTTACCCTATCAGTATGTTTTAGAAACCGTCGTTGATATTATATACCACGTCGGTTTTTTGATTTGTTGGAGTCATTTATTTTACTTAATGTACAAAGTTTATTTATTTCTTGTCACATGACCTGTCAAAGCTTGACATGCCTGCTCTTCTGTTAGCCCTATGCCAATATGTGGAGACCAAGTTGAAGCCTGCTAACAAGGCCATTAGAATTCACATGCCAAAGGAAGTGTTTGGCACTAATCATGATACCTGGCTCTTGAGTGAAGACATTTTACAATTTGCTTCCGTGGTTGAGATTGGATCCACAGTGATTGCAGTATACATGAGGTAATTCTAGAAATCCAATTTTGTTTTTTTTACATTTCCTTTCTTTTAAATTAAAATCTCATTTAATTGAATTTCATATGTTTAATTAGGTACTTATTTGACTATTTAATAATGGCAAATATGGTAAACCTTATTGGCCTCGTGGACCCTAGACAAGTCAGCTCTCAATCTGGAATGTTATCTCACCATTTGACTGGACCCGAATTTTCCGGAACTCGAGACGAATCTGGAAACCTGATATCACCCGATATCGGGCCCACTCACTAGATCAGTAACCTCCTTTTTCAAAAGGAGTTGGGGTATGAGACTTTCTGCCGAAATTTCTGCAGAGTCTCCCCTGTAAATGGAACATTCCCCAAAATTTCCATCTGCATCAAACACATTTTTATCACCCAACAGGCAGCACGCACAATATAATTTCATGCAATTCCAAATAATCGGCCTCCGGCCTTCACATAACATAAATTAACTTCCCAAAAATCCAACATATGGGGTTTTAACCTCCTAACACAAACACAAGTAGTTTAAGGCCTTACCTTAATCATACAACAACCCAACCGGGTCTTGCCCCTAATTCAACCACAACACACTAACACCACCCTCCCGTAGTCAAACGGTAGTATGAACAATTATCTAATCACATCTAAACTCGGTCTCATCCGAGTTTTAGGACCAAAGACAAAGTCAACACCACTCAACAAAGCACCTAACTAAACCTAGTCTGCGGCTGCACCTAAGCGCTATCCCAGGCTGCCTACGTACCTTACTAAGGGATCAAGCCACACGTAGTTTTTTCTCTGAAACCCTTTTTCTTTAAGTCATAACTCACCAAAACCTCCCTATACGCCAGAATATCCAAAGTCACGTATGGGGTATGTCAACACGCAGGCTACTCCAACGACACGTGTGACCTCAACACAATCACATATCTCCTTCATACGTCGACGCACCCGCCACGATGGGGTCCGCAACACGCCGGCTACTCTAACGATGCGTGTGACCTCAACATAATCACATATCTCCCCTCATACGCCGGACGCACCTAGCCACGTATGGGGTCCACAACACACCGCTACTCCTACGACACGTGCAACCTCAAAACAATCACATATCTCCTCATACGTAGGGACGCACCCGCCACGAATGGGGTCTGTCAACACGCTGGCTACTCTAACGACACTTGTGACCTCAACATAATCACATATCTCCTTCATACGTCGGGATGCACCCACCACGATGGGGTGCATCAACACTGGCTACTCCTATGACACGTGTGACCTCAACATAATCATATATCTCCCTTATACGTCGGGATGCACCCGCCACGTATGAGTGCACAACACGTCGGCTACTCCAGCGACGCGTGCAACCTCAACATAAGCACATATCTCCTTCATACGCCGGACGCACCCGACACGTATGTGGTGCATCAACACGCCGACTACTCCTACGACACGTGCGACCTCAAAACAATCACATATCTCCTCATACGCCAGTCCCACTCGCCACGTATGGGGTGCAATACGCCGGCTACTCATACGACATGTGCGACCTCAAAACAATCACATATCTCCCCTCATACATCAGACGCACCCGCCACGTCACGGGTCTGTCAACACACCGGCTCTTCAGAAATGGTGGCGGACGATGACGAACCGGCCGCGAAAATCGAATGAGAACCGCCTGAATATCACCTTTTTCGACGGCCGGAGTGGCGGCCGCTATCGGGAAGGGCGGGTCGTGACGCCGGGCCGAGCCGATCCTTTGGCACCGATCCCGTCGCGTCCGTGGCGGTGGCCGAGTTACAAGGGAAGCGGCGGCTGTCGCGAGGAGAGAGAGAGAGAGGTGAGGGCATTTTTGACCTTTTATCAAAAATCCCTTTTTCAAATAATTATGATTATGCCACTGAGTTTTATTCGATCGTAACTCTCTTGTTACAACTCCGATTCAAGCCCACTTCGTGTCTACGGACTCATCTCACTGTGCTCTACGCAATGGTACAGCCGAAATTCCCAAATTCCTTCCGGATAAGAAATGACCAAATTACCCCTATCCCGAAGGTAAATTTGTAATTCCACTCAAATTAATTAAAACATGGGATAAATTTGGAGTCGGGGTGTTACACCATTCAAAACATCTCTCAGAACGCCTGAAAAACGCAGATGGGGATCAATTTTACTTGCCTTATAATCCAGGGTTAGTCCCCTTCTATACTTGGTCCCTTGTAATATTTTTTTTTGTAGTATATTGAATATATATGGATCATTTTGTGTAGGGGTCATTGGGTGTTAATAATTGTGAGACCAGCTAATGAGACTGTCTATTACATGGATTCATTGCCAAACCGCTCTGTTGACGAGGACATGAGAAATATAGTGAATACGTAAGTATATTAATGAAAAAGTAAGATTTTTTATTTATGCATTTGAATGATACGACGGATTTTTCAAATACCGACGTTGTAGTGAAAATACAACGATGATATATTATAACCGACGTTTAAAATCATTTACAACGTCAGTATTTTTTCGAAACCGTCGTCTTAATTGAAATATCACGTCGTTTGTGTTTTTCATTTTAGGACGTTTTAATTTTTTATGTTCAACTTTAAAATTTAAAAACAATTTTGGTTATACGTCGTTTTTCTTCGTTACCGACGTTAGAATGATACACAACGACAGTTCTTATTTTCCGCCATTTCAACTAAAATACGACGTCATTTGTTTTAACAAACCGTCGTCTTCACTTATTTACCACGACGGTTAATATTTTTTAATGATGATTTTTAGTTTTGTCATTAACACTTTTTGTTTTCTTGAAACAGTTCAATCAAAATGTATAACTCTCACACAGGCAAACAATCATCACGTAAATCACCCATATGGAAAAATCTACAAGGCACTCCTAGACAACCAATAAATGTAGAGTGTCGCAATTACGTGATGCGTTTCATGAGAGATATAATTCATGATCCAGGCCTAGCATTGAGAAGAAGTTAAAATTTAAGATATAATTTCTTTGTTTTAATACCACGACGTTTTCCTTTAAAACCGTCATTTTAATATTTATAACACGTCGATTTTTGTTCTTTATTTGCAGTTTAACAAGAAAAAGGAAACAGTTGTGTATACTCAAGAACTTATTGACGAAGTCAGGCTGGAATGGGCAGAATTCGTGAACAAGCAATTACATAACAATAAGTGATATAATTTATTATTAAAATATTTAGGTTTATTTTAATTTTTTATAATGTATATAAACATATTTTTGGTAATTAATTGAACATTCATCAAAAAAATCAAATGAAATATATTTTTGTTTCTAGTTTTTTTTTGGATAAAATATTTATGTCGTTAAATGAAATAAAATGAAAATATATCATAAAAATTTAAATTAAATTCCAAAAACCGACGTCTCATTCTTATTTACACGTCTCATATCTATGAACAACCGCCGTCTTGAAGTAGAGGGAAAGAAAACATCGATTGCATTTCTCAAAAACGTCATGTAAGGTTTATGTACACGAAGGTTAATATAAACATACAACGTCTGTTAGTACAACAGAGAGGATGTGTTAAAAGAGTACAACGTCGGTTACAAGGTAAAACGTGACGTTGTATATCTAAACAACGTCCTCATTAACATAATAATCGACGGTGTAAATTCTACTTACGTCGGTTATTAAGAAAAGGTTGACGTAGTAACATACTAACGATGACGGGGAGTACATTACAACGTCTAATGTTTCTAGGACGGCGTTATGTGTTATGTACCGTCGTTGTAAACAGATGCAACGTCGGTTATGTACATTTGTCATTTAATTTTTGTATCACTTTTATATTTTATTCCTAATATTCATAATAATTTCAAAACAAATTCCATAGAATAAACTGACAACTACCATGCACTCATTGAAAGTTTTTATCTCCCCTAAATGTTTAAAAATTTTAATTTTTAAAATCTTTTAATTTGTATTTATTTACTAATATTCAAAATATATTAAAAAAACCAAAAATTAAACCGACAAATTCTATGCACTCATTGAGGCAATATATCCCCCCTACATGCCTGAAAATTTAAATGTTAGATTTCAAAATTAGAAGTGATAACAAAAGTCAAAAGGATTTAGAGACAAAGCACAATAGTCATATACTTTCCATAACATAACCATAAGGTTTATGTGATATATTGGTGGTCATAAAATTCAAAAATATTTAATATGGATATTAGCCTACTTATATAGAAGGCATTGTTGTAAGGAGTCCGTAACAATTTTCGGTTCATTTTACTCATACTTGTGTATTTTTTTATAATTATTGTAAAATTTAGGGTTTAGGGTTTAGGGTTTAGGTTTTATTGAAACGACGCCGGTTTCTCTCTCACTTTTTGGTAAATTATGTGCGTTCGAATCCCAGGAAACGCAAAGCAAATCTAATTATTGAATACTTTAGACGCCGGTTTTTGTATGGGCGAAGTCAAAATGCTTTACAACGGCGTCGGTGTAACATAACCGCCGTTGTAAGTCTGAAATACAACGACGATTGGGTTGTATTTACCGTCGTCTTTAATAAACGCGGTCCTTTGAAATTTTTGACCGGGATCTAAAATTTTCAGAATTTTCCTTTAACCCTAAAGTATTTCATTCTCTCTCTTCAACGTAAATTTGTCTTAAAGTTTTCGCTCTCTCTCAAAGCATTGGGTATATTCTCTGAGCTCTCTCAAGCATTTGATATTTTCTCTCAGCTCTCTCAATATCCATGTACGTATATTCTCTCAGCCAGGGGCGGAACTAGTATATGGGCTAGAGTGGGCTCTAGCCCAAGTACGTTTTTTTTAATAATAAAAAAAAGTATGTGGTTGTGCTTAATTTGTGAGGGCCAGCTTGGGTTACGTGGCCAATGCATTGGATCATTGATGGCTGGCTGCTGTTGTCTTTTTATTATTTTATTATTATTTTAAGTTGTGTGGTCTATTTCCTATACAATAAAGTATTCTACTTTCCCATTGGATAAAGTACCTAGTCTGATATGATGAAGTATCCTATTCCTAGCCTAGTTTGTCCTACACAACTTTATAAGTATCTTAGTCAGTCTAATTAAAAAAAGAAGAAGACGATATTCATATTTATGAAACTTAGCCCTAGCCCTAGCAGTCCCAAAATAATATTTGCAGCGTTTTGTATTCTGTGCTACCAAAGTCGAGTTCATCGTCAACAAGCGTAATAAAGGTATCTAACTCTCCACAATCTCGAATTATTATTATTTTTTCATTGATTTGTTTAGTATAAAGTAAATTGTTCTGTTTTTGATATGTGTTATTAGATTATAATGTCACATCAGAACCAAGCAAGTAAAAGAGCAAAAACTATTGATTCATTCTTCAAGAAAAAAAATGATGGTGATAAATTAGACAATGACAAGGCTTCTACATTCAATGATAAGGCTTCACCATCAATTGAGTCACCTCATCACACATCTCCCTAGTTGAACCTCACCAGTTTGATGTTGCTTTTTTGGAACGAGACCCTGGTAAACGTATTCAAATATCTGAATACCCTATTAATCAACGTGATGAGGTTCGATGTGCTTATATCAAAGTTGGGCCTTACCAACCAAAATTATTAGAATATCCAAGGTCTCAGTTTGGGTCGCAATATCGTCGATTTCAATATTCTTGGTTCTCTCAATTTCCATGGTTAGAATATTCCCCTTTAGAAGATAAAGTCTATTGTTTTCCTTGTTTTATTTTTGGTAATGGTCGTCCTGCATTAACTACTGAGGGTTTTAACAATTGGAAAAGAGTTAATGATGGAAAGAATTGTGTATTTTTGACTCATGTGGAGGTCCATCTTCATTGCATAATACTTGTGAAGGATGTATGGAGGATTTGATGAACCCATCTCAACATGTCGACAAAGTTATTAATCGACAATCAAAGGAAGACATTTTGAAAAACCGGTTACGGCTCAAGACAACGATAGAGTGTGTTCGATGGCTTACATATCAGGCATGTGCTTTTAGGGGTCATGATGAATCTTTGGATTCTAAAAATCGTGGAAATTTTATTGAAATGGTCAAGCATACAGCAAAGTTTAATGATGAGGTAGCTGGAGTTGTTTTAGAGAATGCCCCAGGAAATGCAAAATATACCTCACCCAAGATTCAAAAGGAGATTTTAAATATTCTTGCAAACAAAGTGAGAAAAAAAATTCGTGAAGAAGTTGGGCATGCTGCTTTTTGTATCCTTGTTGATGAATCACAAGATACGTCAAATAGAGAGCAAATGGCTATAGTTTTAAGATTTGTTGATAATGATGGTTTTCTACGTGAACGTTTTTTTGACATTGTGTGGGTTGAAGACACTACTGCATCAACACTTCAAAAAGAGATCAAGAAAGTACTTGATCTCCATGAATTATGTATTGACAAGATGAGAGGTCAAGGATATGATGGTGCTAGTAATATGCGGGGTGCATGGAATGGGCTACAAGCATTATTTCTTAGAGATTGCCCATATGCATATTATGTACACTGTTTTGCTCATCAACTACAGTTAGCATTAGTTTCAGCATCAAAAGAAGTAGCTACAATTTGGTTATTCTTTTCATCATTGAATTCAATTGTCAATGTCATTAGGGCTTCTCCAAAACGTCATACTGAGTTACAAGTTGCTCAATCAATGAATATTGTAGAGCTGTTGATTGCTGGTGAGCGAGAGACTGGTAGAGGAGCTAATCAAATTGGTACCTTGCATCGACCTGGAGCTACTCGGTGGAGTTCTCATTACGATTCTGTTTGTGACTTAATAGAAATGTATGATGCAATTTGTACGGTTCTTGAGAATATAAAAGAGGATGGATCCACAGGCTCCTTACGTGGGGAAGCTACTGGTGGATACAATGCGATTAGGCAATTCGAATTTGTATTCATCTTGCATCTATTGAAAGAAATTATGGGACTCACAAATATCCTTTGTCGAGAACTACAACATAAGTCTCAAGACATCGTGAATGCTATGAACCTAGTTGGTACAACAAAAGATGTCCTTGGAAAATTGAGATTAAATGGTTGGGAAACTTTTATTGGGAAAGTTGATTTGTTTTGCAAGAAACATGACATTGACATGCCTGATATGAATGCTCAATATAAAGTGGGAACAGGTCGTTCTTGTCAACAAAAGGACAACATTACAGTTGAGCATCATTACCACTTTGACATATTCAATGATGCAATAGATTTTCAATTGGCAGAGTTGAACAGTAGGTTCAGTGAAGGGGCAATGGAACTTCTTATTCTTAGTTCAGCTTTGGACCCTAGTGATTCTTTTAAATCATTTAATATTGATAAAATTTGCAGCCTTGCAGAGAGATTTTATCCTCAGGATTTCACTCCAAAAGAGTTACATATTTTGGGATGTCAGCTGAAACTTTATGAGGCGGACGTACCTCATCATCCTGTACTTCAAAACGTGTCTACACTCTCTGAATTATGTCGGGGATTAGTTGAAACAAAAAGGTCAAAAAGATATCATTTGATTGATAGGTTGATCCGTCTTGTGCTAACTCTCCCTGTTTCTACGGCAACTACTGAACGAGCTTTTTCAGCTATGAAACTTGTTAAAACAGCTCTTCGCAACAAGATGGAGAATGATTTTCTAGCAGATTCTATGGTTGTCTACATTGAAAAAGAACTTGCTGACAATATCAATTCAGATGTAATAACAAAAGATTTCAATTCTCTCAAGGATCGCAGGGCACAACTTCAATAAGTACACTTTTAATTATGTTGTTGAACATATTATTTAATGCATACTTTGCTTGGTTTATACTTTTATTTGATTTAATGTATACTATTAGCATGGTTTATATGATTTAATGCATAGTTTTATTTTAGTTAAAAAATTTAGCTAGCCCACCGGTCCAAAAATTCCTGGTTCCGCCCTTGCTCTCAGCTCTCTCTCAATATTCTCTTATTAGTTTGTACATATATTCTCTCAGATCTCTCTAAATATTCTGTTAGTTTGTATATTCTCTCAGCTTTGGTTTCTTAATACGGGTTCTTTTATGTTTTGAGAGCTATGGGTTCTTGACGGGAGCTATATATGGGTTCTTTTATGTTTTAATGTTTGCATTTTGTTAAGGGTTTTTTGAAAAAGAACGGAGATGGAAGAATTAGGCTTTGGTTTTTTGTAAGATATAATTTATTTATTTATTTATTTATTTTCAGTTTTCTTAGGAAGATTTCACGATGTACACTTCATGGCAATTAACTCAATGTGGCAGTTGCCAAGACTTCACAATCAAAAGAACTAGACTGAGTTTAGTTTCAAAACAAGAAATCATAGAAACTAATTAAAGTTTGACAGAATTAGGCATTCACGCCAATATAAAGAAGGTACAATAGAGAAAATATTTCAACGAAACCAAAACTAAATTCATAGTAAATATTTCAAATTAACTCAATAAGTGACAATAAAATGTTCTAATGACATTGGAGTAATTTTATAGCAATTGTAATATTAAAGTTGTAGATATAACATGATGCCGTAAGGCTAACGGCTGAAGGGAACCAGAAGCAAAATAAATCAGTTTTTTTATTCCATACCTGATAGGATATTTATGCCAGTTTTGATCCGTAAAGAATTTAACGGTCCATACCATTACACCAAATTTGAACGTAGTAGCGTTTTGTGCAACTTTCATCATCTAAAATAATAATAATAATAATAAATAGAACATTTCTCAAAATATGCTGCACCTTTTTTTCCCCAATTATTTCCCGTGGCAATTTGACGTATAATAATAATACCACATAAATTAGTCTCTAGGTTTATTTATTTATCCTCCAAACACTAACAGCAATTTCCCAAACGTACCAACAATACTTAAAGCAGCTGGAATTGTATAGACAACATGAAAGCTTTAAACTGCATCTATCCATAACAAATTGTAATTTTCAATTTGAATATCCAATACAAATACAAAAGTTTCAGTACAAAAGTTATAAGGTATTAAAGCAATAGCAGTATGGGAAGAAAACAACTTTAACATACAAATGCTTTAGATTGTTATAAAAAAAAAATATAGTTTTCCTTTTCCGTAAAGCCAAATACAAAACCTTTATATTATAATATCATATAAACAAATTAGAAAGCTTTTAAGGTACAATAAAATTGAAGAAAACAAAATAATAGGTAAGTAAAAGCAAAATAAATAATAAGTAAGAAGGTGAGTTTGGTACGATGAAGCATGTCAAAGACGTTGTCCTAAAGCCCCTATAGCCTCCCTATGTATAGGTACTGACGGTCTACAAGACTCAAAGATACGACCCCTTGTACACAAACTCAAGATCTGCTATGAGTACGTTCATAGACGAATATAGGTATCCAAGTTACAGAACCATTGCCAAAATGATAATATAAAGTAGAGAATATTATAAAAGTAGAAAATGAGAGAATTAGTTTGTGGTGGTGATTGTGGTATGTGATATTCTGATGGTGTATTGTGGTTGTTTTAAATGTGAAGGAGGAGTGGCCTTTTATAGGCATCCAAGAACATGAAACCTTCACCAACTAGAAAATTAAGACATTCAATATAAAAATAAAACCTGAATATTAAATACTTATAACCCCCACAATAAATAAAAACTGTTAAATTTTTAAAACCTTTTTTAAAATTCCAACATTAACAACTTGAACAAGGCTGCTTTTGTTTTCTCAAGTGCTAAACGTGGACTATGGTCCTTTTCATGGCTTAAAAATTCATAGGAAACCACGCTTCAATTGTTGTTAACTATTTATTTTTTAAATTAACTCCCAAAAATTGATTGGAATTAGCATCAAATCTGTTTCTCATTCATGGCCGTATGTCTTATTGGTCCATCATACATTTGGGCTTCTCCTTTTTCTTTTCAGGGCATCATACATTTGAGTTTTGAACTTAAAATTTCTTCCCCGTCATTAAGAAACACTATTGACTGAGAGGTACTGCGTACCATTTTTATTTCTTAAGAACTAAATTATAAACTTTAAAGATTACAAAGAAGGAAACATCCAAACTTAGAATATATGCATATACACACCAAAAGAGGTAAAATGGATTTAGGGCTTTTTTTTCTGACATTATTCGTCCCTTATGTTACACCTCACACATTAATTTGGTCATGCCGTCAAGTTCCGTCAAAATTTTCCGTTAGATTGCTGACGGGGACGCCACATGGATTAAAAAATATTTTAAACATTTTGGGTTTTATCACAAATGGTCCCTAAGGTTTGCAAAATTAGCACCTTTGGTCCTTTATGTTTTTTTTCCTAACATTATTGGTCCTTTATATTTTTTTAAAATAGTTTAACATTAAAATCTTTTAGAAAAAATTTAATTAAAAAAAAGAGAAAATTTTCAAAATATAATTTGTTTTTTTTATTCAAATCCACTAGGCATGTTATTATTGGACATGTAGGCTCCATATACATGTCAAGTCAAATCCGTTAGGTTCTATTGAAATGTATGTTAAATTGATAAAAATTCAACAAAACCTAACGGATTTGACGCGACATGTATGTGGAGCCTACATGTCCAATAATAACATGCCAAGTGGATTTGAATATATATAAAAAAATTATGTTTTGAAATTTTTCACTTTTTAATTTTTTTTTTAATAAATATTTTAAATGTTAAACTATTTTCTAAAGGGTTTAGGGTTTTTCAACAAAATCTAACGGATTTGATGCCACATGTATGTGGAGCTTACATGTCCATTAATAACATGCCAAGTGGATTTGAATAAAAAAATGTATGTTTTGAAATTATTTTCTCTTTTAAAAAAAATTTAAAATGTTAAACTATTTTTTTTATAAAACATTTCTTCATTTAGATCCACTTGACATTTTCTCATTCGCTATGTATGCACCGCATATGTGTCATGTCAGCAATTTAACAAAAAAAATTTAACAAAATCTCACGGCGGAATCAAATTGGTGTGTGGGTGTAACATAAGGACCAAAATGTCATAAATAAAAATATAAAGGTCCAAAGGTGATAATTTCGCAAACCTCAAATACCATTTGTGATAAAATTCAAAATATTTAAAATATTGTTTAATCCACATGACATCCACGTCAGCAATCTAACTAAAAATTTTGACGGAGCGTGACGGCCGGACCAAATTGATGTGTGATGTGTAACGTAAGGGACCAATATTGTCAAATAAAACTATAAAGGACCAATGGTAATAATTTGACAAACCTTAAGGCCCATTTGTGATACAAAGTCTTAAGTAAATAATACTAGAAGGGGCCGTACGTATATATATGCTAATATGATATGCATGTGCAGAAGGTTACTGTAGATTGAACTTAGAAGTGGGAGGGAGAAATTGACAAAGTGAAGTTTCATCTAATATTATGTATATGTAGGGCCAGTTTGGCATTGTTGTGCTGTGAAAATAATTGCTATCAGATTTTGTGAGAGAAATTAGCTGTGAGAGAAAGCAGTTTGCGTTTGGTAAATTTTTTGTTAAAAATGTTGTTGGTACGGATTCCCTAATTAAAAAATGATTGCCGCATAATCATTAAACTCAGCACCTCTTTGAAATTGATTCCTGCATAATCAGAAAATGAAAGCACCTTATTAGCTACTTTCTTTTATAGCTTTCTCTCACAACAATTTTTAATAATAAGTGATTTTCTCATAGTTTACTAAACTGGTTGGGTTTCCCAATTTTTTTTAAAAATCAGTTATCACCCCAAATAAGCAATACCAAATGGGCACATAATATTATGTATAATATGTTTTTCTCCTTTAATAATAATTATATTCTCTCCTTACCCAGAGAAGAAAAACTCTTCTCTTTCTCGGTTCTCTCCTCTATCCATCTTCTTTTCAAATTTGGAAGCACGAAGAACCTCAAATATTCAGAGATATTAATCTAAGTTCTCTTCTAACCCTTTTCATTTATTTTAAATATATATATCATCACTTTTTGATCAAAGTAAGCAAAACACCCAACTCCCGTTGCAGCCAAAAAAGAACCGAACTCCATGCCACCACACCAAGAAGTTTTATGAAGCATCAAATTATAGAAATTTCTAGTAATTGAGAAACCAAAAGAATAAATAAAATTGATCCAAAGCTAATAGTTAACAGTTTGTTGGCTTAATGACAGAGATAGTGGAGAAATACTCAAAATAGTTTGTTGGATGAAGGACAGGCAGTGGGGTAGGCTAAAGTTTGAGTTTCTACTCCAAAATTAATTGACAATAAACGAAGTAGCCTAACTCTTTATAAACCCATGTAAGGTCCCTTAAATTTTCGATATGGGACAAATACTGAACATTTTTAACATAACTATCATTCAAAATGGTTTCATCTAACAGCTAATCAAGTGGGTTATAGTTTGTGTCAAAAAGTTTCTTAATTCTGACCATATATACAAGTTTATTTTGGCTTATGTGCGTGATTTTTAAATATACCTAAGTTGATTTCTTTACATATTATTCTTATTGTGTACACTAGCAGACCCATGAATTTCTTAAGGGAGGTGCAATTTTGAAAGCCTAAAAGCTTTATATATAAAAATTGACAATCAAATATCCTTATAATTTAGACAATACCAATATCATTCATAAGTCAGAGAAAAAGAATAGCATTACAAATAAACTACAATTGTTGTAGAAGAAAAAGTGAGCCTTGTTATTAAAAGCCCTAGATTTAAAAGCCCTTGTTAAAGCCTTTTGTCTTTTTATATGCAGGCCCTAGATAGAAATAGGTTAATGCCCATGAAATGGGCTTTTCGAACACCTAGACTGCATCTTCTAGGCTAAGCAAATGTGCAATATACAGCACCTACAATGACTTTTCTCGTGATGGGAGATGCAGTTGCACCTCATTGCGCCTTAATAGGTCCATCATTGATTGTGTATGTAGTAACTATAATCTGAATGCCTCTAAATTCTAAGTACATACGTGACTGTACTGTTTCATGCCAAATCTAATATTGCTTGCATGCATCACTGTATTTAACAGTAATATTCTTACGGGTTGCTGTTGTACCACTAATAATTGATATGGAAGATCATAATTAAAAGACTCCAACGTTAATTGCAGGGGACCAAAAGAAGGGCCAAGCGAATCTCATATAATCCCTTCTGAATGCTACGTGAGTGGACTGCGGAGGGCCTATGTTCAAATCTCTATCAGCAGTTGTCATCTGTGTTTTATCATAATTTGAAATCCAAAAAGAAAAAGAAGAAGAAGTTAAGTATGATAATTGTAAGGTAGGGCCCATCATGCATAGGACATGAATGATGGGGTTGCTTTTTCTTGACTAGAGATTTGATTGATGGGATGGGATGGGGGAAGGCAGGCAGAACTAGAGAAGAGAATGACGAAATAGATGGTGGTTTCAAATCAAGTATACATTACATATAATAATAATTACAAAAGCTAGCATGGAAATTAAACAGCGATATGTTGGAAAGTGTTCACCCGGTTTTGATTTAATCATGTGATTATAGGATAAAGTTTCCTATTAACTTAAAAACCATTTGTGATTAACAAATCAACTTTTTTTGTATGAGCATGCCACTGCTAGCGGTTGAAACCTTAGCAGACTTCTAAAAAATAATTAACTTGAGCCCCAAATTACTAATTCTAAACAAGCAATTGTGAATTTAGGTGAGAAATATCTTCCAAGTAAGTTCTTTTTCTTGCCTCAGACTAGTGAGGACTTCACAACTTATTCACAATACAAAATTGGTAGTTCTGTTCAGAATAAATAAAAAGAGAGCAAAAGTTGTTTAAGCAGAATTGCCTATTACAAAACTTAAAAGAGAAATGTCAAGTCCAAAAAAGACAACAGAACGTTGGACTTCGATTTCTGCTTAGGTTGCTGCCTTTGAAGCTGGATTGAATGTGTTTATGCTGGATTGAGCGTCAGCACCTTCAACTAATAAGTTTCAGCTAGAAATCGATAACAAAGTCTAAAGTTAGCAGAGCTTTAATCTGCTTCAAGTCCTAGAAGGCTTGCTGATGGAAGCAACATCATGTTTATTTTTCAACAAGAAAACCCAAGTGAGTCAGGTACAATCATCAATAAATGTGATGAACCAACGAAATCCGTTTGAAGTAATGCGAGTTGGACCCCACACATCAGAATGCATTAAATTAAAAGGCTTTCCAACTTTACTGTCAATCAAAGGAAACACAGTGTGATGGGTTTTGGCCAAAATACATGTCTCACACTTAAAACTGGACTCATCACAAGAGCAAAATAAAGATGGAAACGTACGCTTAAGGTAGCCAAATGATGGGTGTCCCAATTTATGACAAGATCACGAACTAGTACAGAAGGCAATGTCAAATAATATAACCCCATTATTCGTTTAATATGCCCAATAGTCTTGTGAGTCTTGAGATCCTGAAAAGAGTAATGAATATGATAAAAAGTAGTAGAAGCATTAAGTGTATGAAGTAATCGATCAACAGATAACAAATTAAAATAGATAGTGGGAACCAGTAAATACGAGACAAGGACAGAGTAGGAGTGAGAGAGATTGTGCCATTGCCAGTAATTGGAGAAGGCAAGCCATTAACACTAGTTATGTATGGGTCACGGGTGTTACTAGGCAACTTATCAAAAAATTTAGCATCATAAGTCATATGATTAGAGGCACCACTGTCAATTATCCAAGTATTGGAGCCAGTACTTGGAATAGAGTCAAACACACAAATTTGTAGAAACAGCAACAACAACAACAACAATGGAGTTATCACCCATCATTGTAGCAAAAACTCAACAGATCATGGCAGAGTACACAACAAAACATAGCAGAGGCACAAATAAGACAGATACACAAAGACAGACATGAACACAGTAGAGGCATGAACACGGCAGAGTACACATCGTAAAACAGCAGAAACACAAATACGACAGATGCATGAAAACAGGAATGGCACAAACACGGTAGAGGAACGGACACTACAACACAATACACAAACCCAAGAGGGCACACACTGCATAGGTAGAGAAAAATATGGGGCTAGAATGTGGGCACAACACAAAGGTCACCAGAAAGTCGGCTCTGATGCCAAGTTAAACAATATGGGGTAGAATATTTTTTGATATATTTTCATTCTCCAAAGGCAGGTATTTATAATACACTTGTGTAAACCTTAGTACGGTTATACAAGCAAACAAATAAACTCCTAATTACACAAGATTTGTACAAAAGAGAAATAAATAAAATCCTAATAGAATAGAAAATAAATCTCCTAATAGAATTAGGATCTTGCCAATAGCCTGCACATTAGCTGCATCCTTCCTGTTGTTATTCCACATAAACTTATACCATGTGAACTCAAATTGAATTAAGTGACAATCGAAAATAGCATTTTTAAAATCCTCTATTAGAGCATTGCATTGAATGCGATCCCCACTCTTTTTGTGATACTCCATAATCTCATTAAAATCTCCACAGAAAATTCAAGGACCATAATCCACCCTACTTAATTCTGCATAAGTTCCCATGAATGATGACGCTAGGTATAATCAGGGTGACCATAAAAGCCAGTCACTCTAAGAGTCCAAGAATTTGGGAAAGTAGCTCTAACATCTATAGACTTTGACGGCTGTGCATCTTGAGTGATATTTCGATGTGGGATTGCGAGGATTGGCTGCGGAGGCACCACGTGAAACGACCTGACCCAATTTCCACTTTGGAATCCGGGTCAAAACTTTAAAAGCGACACCTAGTAAACGTGGGTCGTAAATGACCAAAATACCCGATAAACAATAACACAACCACGATGCCCTAACTCGTGGCAGCGCTTGTAATCGAGTCCGCCACGCACCTTCATCGAGGATCAAGCCACACGTAGTTGTTTCCTCTGTTCGACTGTGAATCGTTTGTTTTATCGTAAACCTCACTCTAGGGCTGACATTTTTGGAGTATCCGAGACTCTGTTTTACGATCCGTCAAATGTTATATGATCCTGAAATTACCTAGATCAACATATTGGAACATGATTACGATCCAACGATTCAAACCTGCTGAACCCGGGAATCATCCACTAGGCGAGATCCGTTCGGGGTTCAAACGTTATCCGAATTGATATCCGCGAATTCCTACAAGCTCGTGACAACAAGAGGATCACATTGGGACACAATGCCTCACTGCTACAGTGCCCACGTGCCGCCACAGCTGAGCGCGCGTGGTTGCCCGGCGATAACGCTTCGCCGAAAAATCTCAACATCTCGGCTCAAGACTCCTATCCTAGATAAAACACTCAATTTGGAACCACTTTTGTTCTTGGACCTACCCCAAAAAGTGGCCGGAAGTGGCCGAAACCGTGATCTCAAAACCGGCCGAACCATAGGTTTGAAATTAATCCTCTCACGCTAGAAATTCCTCAAACCCTACTCAACCATCAGCTAGAGCATGAAAAATAGCTAGAAATCCATACCTTACTCGACTGATTTGGTAGCCGGAGGAGGGAGAACGGAAGCTCGAAAGTTCTGCTAAAAACAGGCTATTTCGGCTAATTCCGCGCTCGACGGTTTCAACAAATGGGGTTTGACCGAAAGGAAGGGAAGCTGCCCGGTCCGCTTGAGTCCGATCCATGCCCCGCCGTGGCTGTGGTGGCGGCGGTGGCTCTTGGAAACCACCGCTGGAGGGAAAATCGGGCTCGGTGCCACCGAGAGAGAGAGAAAATGAGGGTTTTTTAAAAAATTGACCTTCCAAATTTACTATTTTGCCCTCGAATTTATTTTGACTGTATCTCCTTCAATACAACTCGGATTTGGGCCCACTACGTGTCTACGAATTTATCTCGCTGCGGTCTACGCAACGGTATAACTGAAATTTTCAAATTCCTTCTTGGTCAAAAAGTCAACTTTTGACCTAATAAAAATTCTAAGGGCATTTTAGTCTTTTCTTCCAATAAATTAATAATTAAATATTAATTTTAGGTTTGGGTTATTACACCACGTGTCTTTGTGAGAAATTACTCTTAAGCTCAGTCTTTAGCTGCGATCAACATGTTGGGTTGCCGAAGGCTTGCCGCTTGCCGATGGTACTTTGTGGGACGTAATAGATCATCAAGTTTGTGGGTCCCTTGTTCCATGTTCCGTTCATTGATTGCATAGTCGGATATGGCATAAACAATTGGTTTTCTTGGAAACATGTGTGTTTTGCTTGTAGATGTTTGTTGTTTGTTACCCACTGTTTATTCTATTAACAACTTGCACAAGGCTTTTGTTTTCTCAAATGCCAAAACGTGGACTATGGTCCTTTTCATGCCTTGAAAATTCGTAGGAAACCACGCTTCAATTGTTGTTAACAATTTATTTTTTAAATTAATAACTCCCAAAAATTGATTGGAATTACCATGAAATCTGTTTCTCATTCATGCCCGTATGTCTTATTGGTCCATCATACATTTGGATCCTTTTTCTTTCTGGGGCATCAAATTATTATTTTTTTGAACTTTACTAATGAGGTGATGAGTTTTGAACTTAATACTTCTTCCACATCATTAAGAAACACTATTAGACTGAGAGGTACTGCGTACCGTTTTTATTTCTTAAGAACTAAATTATAAACTTTAAGGATTACAAAGAAGAAGGAAACATCCAAACTTAGATAATATAGGCATATACACACCAAAAGAGACAAAATAGATTTAGGGCTTATTTCATGAAATTCGAAAGAACTTAACATACAATTAAAAGAGTGATGCTTTTTTTCAGGGGTAAACTTCAATAAGAGACCTGAGGCCCAATGTATGTGTAATCTTATAGTGAGAGAATCCAGCAGTCAGAAAGAGCTTTTCCCACTCTGCTTCACTACGCTCTTTGCCACTGACGTCGACCATCATCAACATATCCCACATGAGCTGAGTTTCAATTGATTTCTTATCCATCTCCTTATCATCTGCAGACACATTTATGTCCAGGATGATAACCTTTCCTCCTTCATTTTTGCTCAGAATTGCCTCTCTACTCTTCTTTAATATCTTCACGCTTTCCTCATCACTCCAATCATGCAGAATCCACTGATCATTGATGCCATGCATTAATTAATGGTTAATTACTTTAAAGTAAGACTTGAATTTATACTCACAACCACATCAGTCCATAGAATTAGTGTATGGTACCTGCTTAATATACTTTGTACATGCACCGATTGACATGTCATTGTTACTAATTCATTTATGAATAGTAAGGTTTGTTAAGATTTCATCGAGGGACGGACTCGCGGACCAGTAGAAACATCGATATTACCCCCAAATTAACCACCAACATAGTCTAAGCTGGTGTGGGGTTTATATAAAAGGGCATATCTTATACATTTTGTCTAAGTTTCCAATGTGTTACTTTACATTCTTCAACAAGATTGTCTTTTCGTTTTGAGTTGTATTATTAAACTCCATAAAAATTCCTTAAATACACAAGTCAAATTGAAAGCCAAGCAAAACAAGGACAAGTTTGGAAAATTCTGCAAAGGCAAGGGTGAGGCGTGCGATGAAATGAGCCTTCGAAGGGTGGACATTGAGGCCGGAAATGAGATTGGGAAGGGATGGGTTGGCCATGGTTGTGAATCACATCTGGGATGCCTAATTGAACTGCACACTTTAATGACATGGAGTTTATGAACTGGAAGATATGATTCCACACATGAGTCATGGCTAGTAGCACTAACTTTATCATTATTCAAACTCATTTATCTAAGTGTGTATGTTTATATGTGTAGCTCAAAAACACCGATGGCTCTTATTTTAAGTCTTATATAGTCGTTGCCGACCCGACACAATCCACATCCCAATTATTTAAGTAAATAATACTAGAAGGGGCCGTACGTATATGCTAATATGCTATATATGCAGTGTAGAAGGAAGTTGCTATACATGCTATATATGCATGTGTAGAAGGATGCTATATATAATATGTTTTCTTCCTTCAATAATAATTATATTCTCTCCTCTATCCATCTTCTTTCTCAAATTTGGAAGCACGAAGAACTCTAAATATAAAAACAAACAAATGATAATGAATAATAGAAAAACACAGATGGCAGCTGCTGATAGAGGCTTGAAGACAGGCCCTCCGCAGTCCACTCACGAAGCATTCACAAGGGCAGAGCCAAAAGATGTTTCGTCCAGAAAAGAAAGTCATGCAAACATATAGTATAAAGCGTAGGAATTATAAAATTCAGACAAGACTGCACACAATCAAGTAATCGTTTTTTTGGTACCAAGTGGTTCTTAAAATATATATTCAGAATTAAACACGTCATCGTATCACTGTCATATAAATGAATGCAAGTAGCTAGTGCATGCCAAACACGCTAAAAACATGCACAACTGGCATATGAGGCATGTGGGATCTTGTTACTCCCACATGCCAAACAGACTAAATCAATCAGTGTGTGGTGCTCTCTTATTACTCCCAGCACAACTTCAACATGCGATATTTATGAAAGATATTTGAAATTTCTCTTGCACAACTAGGAAAGCGCTATATTCAATGGCGGATCCAGGAATTTTTATTGGGGTAGGCTAAATATTTTTTTTTTAGAGGAGATATATTATAAGCTTTTTTTCTCTTGAAACAAAAATGTAAATAAAATTTTATAAATCAAACAAAGTCAGATGACAAGTAAATATAACACAAAGAAGTGCAAAATATAAATAAAAACTTAACAACAATTAAAATTGGAAATTGAATATATATGAAAATAAAAATAAAAAGAGAAAAACTTACCAAGATTGAAGAACCCATTGAAGATAGGTTGGTACAATTTTTTAGAGGAGGAGAGCTATTTCCTCTAGGCTCTCAAGGTCCAAATATGGTGTTTTGAGTGGCTAGAATAAATCTTTTGATGTTTACTTTCTGTGGGTGTAGTCCAATATCAGTACCATTAGAATAGCTCAAGTTGGTATAGAAACTAAGTGTGACTTCTGCTTCTAATCAATTTCATATAGGTTTGGATTGATGTTTATTATTTCCTATATGCTTCAGGAGTGAGCTTATTTTAAATAGAGAACTAACTATTATTTACTTTACTTAGATTGGGCTATTATTAGTTTATTATATTTATTTAGTGCAGTAGACTAATATTTATTGGAGTAGGATTAAACTTATAAAATTTAAATCATATTTAATATTTAGAAATCGTCCCTAGGCTGGAGCCCACCCCATCGTAGGCATAAATCCACTCTTAACTATATCGGATGAATGATTTGTGAGCATGGAATTAATAATCGGAGCTATACATTAACACATCTACCACATGCTTATCTCAAGTTTGACAATATAAGTTCTTTGCATCATTAACCCTTAATCAATTGTATATCGCTAAACACAAAACATGTTAAAATTGATTATCACTTTATTAGACAATATTTGGTCGTTAAGCATTCGGTCATTGTCTAAATGTAATGTAATGACACGAGCAAAACCAAAGATTATTTGAGAAAATTGCTCTCAAGCGTATGTGAGAAAGGGATCTATTCCTAATCAAACATTGATTAGAAACATACGACATCATTTCAAGCAGGTTCCAAAAGAATTCACCTCTACCAGTCCCATAGAGAAATTTGGCTCACTACTACAAAAATTGAAATAGACGACGGAAATCCACCGTCGTCTATAAGGTTTTTAAACCGTCGTGAAATCGACCGCCATATTTTGATACATAAAACAACAACGGCAAATAATCGACATCGTTAAGAATACAACGTCATATCAAAAGACAAACCGCCATCTAATTACTATATAAACAACAAAAAAGGAAAACTTCAACATTCTTAGATGACTGTTTTAGAAACATAGAGATGTCTAAAGAGTGTTACATGTCAAGAACTATACACATGCCGACGTAAAAACAGTTACTCACGTCTCTATTTGAAAAAATACCGTCGTTTCAACGTCGAAACCGCCATGGTTAATATGTAACAACCCAAACTTAAAATTACTTTTTAACTATTAATTTATTAGAGGAAAAGACTAAAATGCCCTTAGAATATTTTATTGAGGAAAAGATTGACCTTTTGACCGAGAAAGAATTTGACCGTTTCACTTACACCTGCTAGGAGCGGGCGATTTAAACGAGTCCGTAGACACGAGTGGACTCGAATTGGAATTTTAACGAAGAAGATACGGTCAAAATACACTCAAGGGCAAAAAGGTAATTTTGGAAAACTAGATTTTTTAAAAAACAAAACCCTCAGTTTTTCTCTCTTCGCCACTACTGGGCACCCGAGCCCCTGATTTTTTCTCCAATGGTGGCTTCACCTACACACTGCCGCCTCCGGCCACTATTGCAGTCACGAGACCGGTCACAAATGACCTGCCTAGCTCCGCCTTCACGCTGTGTCTTGTCCCGCCACGCCAGGCAAGACGCGGAAAACCATGTTTTCCGACCGGTTTGATGAACTTTGTTAGCGGGTTCTACCTCCTCCGGCCAGCAATCCAAGTCGTGTGAGGTATGAATTTCTAGCTATTTTTCATGCTCTAGCTGATGGTTGAGTAGGATTTGAGAAATTTCTAGCGTAAGAGGGTTAATTTGAACCTAGGATTCGGCCGGTTTTGAGATCACGGTTTCAGCCACTTCCGGCCACTTTTTGGGGTAGGTCCAAGAACAAAAGTGGTTCCAAATAGGGTGTTTTACCTAGGATAGGAGTCTTGAGCCGAGTTGTTGAGTTTTTCCGGCGAGCCGTTATCGCTTTAAGCACCACGCGCTGCCGGCGCGTGTGGCGGCGCGTGGGCAGCAGGGTGGGGACCACAGTCAGTTCTAGGGTGATCTCCTTGTCCTCACGAGCGCATAGGATTTCGCGGATCTTAATTCGGATACCGTTTGAACCCCGAACGGATCTCGCCTAGTGTGTGATTTCCGGGTTCACTAGTTTTGCACCGTTGGATCGTAACAATTTTCAGGTATGTTGATCTAGGTAATTCCAGGATCGTATAGTATTTGACGGATCGTAAAACGGAGTCCCGGATACTCCGAAAACGTCAACCCCGGAGTATGTTTTACTGATAATTGAACCAACTACAGTTAGGCAGTGAAAGAACTACGTGTGGCTTGATCCTCGTAAAGGGCAATGAGGCAGCCTACGCTACAAAGCGCAGCCACGAGATAGGGCCCCGTAGTTTGTGTTATCGCTTGTGGCATTTTGGTAATTTACGACCCAGTGCACTAGGTGTCGGTTTGCATGTGTTTCACCCGATTCCAAAGAGGAATTTGGGTCAGGTCGTTTCAATTGGTATCGAGCATTAGGTTAACTTCCTGTAGACACTGCATTACTTATGCATCCGTATTTTTTTTTTTTAGAATTGCTGGACAATTGTCAGGTTGTTTTATTCCAATTGTTATTTTATTTTATTGCATTGGTGTGACTGAGAAAACAGATATCCAGAAGGATTTGAAAAATTTGTTAAGGTTTTCATATAAAAATTTTGTTATATATGTTATTGTATATACACACCTATGTCGAGATTTGAGGTTAGCAAAGTGAGTAGTTAATTATCTGTTCTTTATCCCCTATTTATATTTTGTTCGGGAAATTTATTGTGTTGTCAGAGTATACAGTAGTTGATGCACATATTCAGGAGTTGAAAAGGAAGAAATTTAATTTTTCGGTTTTCATCAAATTTTGGTATATATAAATATATGTATATATTTATGTATATATGAATATATTTTAAGTTCAGTTGAGAATCAGTTTATTGAAAGTTTATGTAAATAACAGATTATGGTTTTCAAACCCACCATAGGATACCCCCCAGTTGCCTTGAGACGATTATTTTTGCCCCACGAGTTCGGGACGCTGAACTGCGGTGGTGCCAGGCCGCTATTTTGCCCCACGAGTTCGGGACGCCTGACCGTGTGGTGCCATTCTGGCTCGGATTGAGAGGTGTCTCCGAGACCCGCCAGCCATGGATCAGCCGACTACGGTCCCCAATCCTGCTTTGCGGCTCGGGTTGACTTTGTGTCACCGAGACCTGCCAGGGGAATTGACGGTTATCAGGAATTGACGGATCAGATATGGGGGTATGCCTAGGTGGAGAGGATTTTAGTTTGGGATGCTTTTAAACTAAATTAAGGATTTTATCCCATTATCATTATTTTCTTTCAGCATCGCAGGTACTATATGGAAATATATACATATACACATGGTTACTTACAATTTTTTTTTTTAATGAGTCCAATACAAGAGCTTGTCTATTTTGTTTTAATTAAGTTTGCTTTAATTTACCTTATTTTATTTTATTTAAGTTGCTGTTATTCATCTTTTTATTATTAAATATGGTATTAAACAGCTCAAGTTTTTATAGCATATTTTGCCCCACGAGTCTTAGAGTTATCCGCACGTGGGAGCTGAAATGCGGATCAAAGTTGACCAGATGTCTCCTGAGTCCAGCCAGGATTACAGAATATGATGAGTTATACATTCGGTATTTTTTCAGCAGAATTATTATTTGATAAGTCTTGCATGAATAAGAGTGCACAAGTTAGCATGTTGAATTGCCAGAGTATCGTTGTTGATCAAGAAGTTGAGATGAATTTTATTAGCAGATTGATTTATTTGAATTGTTGTGGCCTGAGGCCAAAATATTATGATGCTTGATTATTTGGATATGATTTAATGCATGCTGGCAGATGAGTTATATATATATATATATATATATCCTTGTTTTACAGGCTGAATAATTTTGGGAATGTTCGTTTACATGGAGACTACTAATTTTCGGTAGAAGTCGACTTACATTTCAGTTAATTCCAGTTAAGAAGGGCAAATTAGTCTTTGTGCCCAACATTAGTCAGTGTCGATACTGGAAAAAGGGGTTTTGAAGGTGATTATCGATTATAGGGCAAAGTTTTAAGTTTATCGAAATTCATTAATTAGCAGATCTTTCCAAAGTTTTATATTTCTTTAAGCCACTGCATTCGATATAAATGTGTGGCCTCATATTTTATTAATTACCCTATAGATACTATGCTACCTTATAGTTGCAAACGAGTAGCGGTTGTGGGTCCAAGATTCTCACCCCCTCCGTTAGAGGGAAAGTAAATTTCGAGGACGAAATTTTATAAGGGGGGAAGATTGTAACAACCCAAACTTAAAATTACTTTTAACTATTAATTTATTAGAGGAAAAGACTAAAATGCCCTTAGAATATTTTATTGAGGAAAAGATTGACCTTTTGACCGAGAAAGAATTTGACCGTTTCACTTACACCGTTGCGTAGAGCGCGACGAAACGAGTCCGTAGACACGTAGTGGACTCGAATTGGAATTTTAACGAAGAAGATACGGTCAAAATACACTCAAGGGCAAAAAGGTAATTTTGGAAAACTAGATTTTTAAAAACAAAACCCTCGCTTTTTCTCTCTCGCACACTGGCACCCGAGCCCCTCGATTTTCTCTCCACCGGTGGCTTCACCAAGCCACACTAGTCGCCTCCGCCACCACAGTCACGAGATCGGTCACAAAATGACCGGCCTAGCTCCGCCTTCACGCCTGTGTCTTGTCCCGCCATGGGCAAGACGCGAAAACCATGTTTTCCGACCGGTTTTGACAGAACTTTGGTTAGCGGGTTCTACCTCCTCCGGCCACCAATCCAGTCGTGTGAGGTATGAATTTCTAGCTATTTTTCATGCTCTAGCTGATGGTTGAGTAGGATTTGAGAAATTTCTAGCGTAAGAGGGTTAATTTTGAACCTAGGATTCGGCCGGTTTTGAGATCACGGTTTCAGCCACTTCCGGCCACTTTTTGGGGTAGGTCCAAGAACAAAAGTGGTTCCAAATAGGGTGTTTTACCTAGGATAGGAGTCTTGAGCCGAGTTGTTGAGTTTTTCGGCGAGCCGTTATCGCTTTAAGCACCACGCGCTGCCGCGCGTGTGGCGGCGCGTGGGCAGCAGGGTGGGGACCACAGTCAGTTCTAGGGTGATCTCCTTGTCCTCACGAGCGCATAGGATTTCGCGGATCTTAATTCGGATACCGTTTGAACCCCGAACGGATCTCGCCAGTGTGTGATTTCCGGGTTCACTAGTTTTGCACCGTTGGATCGTAACAATTTTCAGGTATGTTGATCTAGGTAATTCCAGGATCGTATAGTATTTGACGGATCGTAAAACGGAGTCCCGGATACTCCGAAAACGTCAACCCCAGAGTATGTTTTACGGATAATTGAACCAACTACGTGTTAGGGGCAGGTGAAAGAACTACGTGTGGCTTGATCCTCGTAAAGGGCACGAGGCAGCCTACAGCTACTGTGCAGCCACAGATAGGGCCCAGAGTTTGTGTTATCGCTTGTGGCATTTTGGTAATTTACGACCCACGTGCACTAGGTGTCGCTTTTTATGTGTTTCACCCGATTCCAAAGAGGAATTTGGGTCGTCGTTTACAATATATACTACGCTTAGTAAATAAAAACCGACGTTCAAAAGAAATATTAACGTCATAATATGTTAAAAGAAAAAAGTTATTACCAATATACGACGGTGGATTCTTGTGAGAACCGAAGTCTAAATGAAAAAAAAAAAAAAGCCAAAAATTATGACTTGGACAACATTAGATGATGCTTTTTGGAAAACACTGACGTCTGAAGTCTTTAACATGGCACCATTTTATTATACATGGACTTAACATTCCCTAACCACGACCCAAGCGTTTAAACACGGTCGTTAAAACTTATTTTCACGGCGTGCAATGGAGGTAAACTGCCATGGATCGAAGTTTGAACTTCGGTTAATGTAAACTAACGATCATGGTTAATCTCATCAATACGTCCATAAAATCCAATTTATCGACATTGTTATTTTACTTACCACGTCGGTATGCTTATAGAAATAGACGTGGTTGGCCTTTTAAAAGGCACATTTAAAACCCCCATTGACATGTGTATTCAATGAGGCATCAATTATTTTCGTTTAACCAATGTTCAGAAGAGCTCTCAAGACAGTTAATGGAACTGTGTTGCCTTTATTGTGCCCTTTAGATGATGGTAATTATTTATTGGTAGAAGTAGTGTTTCCTAAAATTAACTAATGTCATACAATTAATGTCATAGAATTAATGGAACAGAGCTATTAATTAATGTCATACAATTAACTGCATAACTAATGTCATGCATTACAACAATCAATCAATTCATATATCTTCACATCCATCTCTAAAATTTCACTCCCAAACTCACCCACTAGGTCATCAAATGTGTCAACATTGGGTATCCCTCTAGTAAATGGCTCACACTCAATTCAAATATCACCTAGCATATCATCACCAATAACATCATTATATTCTCTATTAGGCCTTGATAACACTACCGACCAACCACGATGCATTGGGTTGTCAACAAAACATACTTGTTTGACTTGAGAAGCCATAACAACTTGGTCATTCCTATGTCCAATTTCACTCAGATCTACAGGGGTAAATCCAAGTTCGTTAACTATAAGGCCTGAAGTGTTATATATCCAATCACACCTGAAGACTGGGATTCTAAACTTTTGGTAGTCAAGGTCCCAAATTTCTTGAATGACACCATAAAAACCCAAATTAGAGACAATATGGTTTTTACCCTTGGCACTAGTAACTTGCATTGTATGTGCAAGTAAATAAACTCTACTATTTTGGATAGTTCACACATCATCTTATGCCTTGGTGTTAAATTTAATACCATTAATAAGATAGCTCATATATGATGGCACTGCCATGCATGGACCAACTACTAGCCATTTCAAATTTTTTGAGACGCCATTATTGTCTTCCCTATTAAGTTCACTTTGAATTTGCAAATTAATCATATCTTAATTCAATCTAACATAGGAAAAAGAAAATTAAAAGTCGAATATGTTATTCAATAGCATACACCATTAAATGAAAGTGCTATTGTGCTTATCTTGCAGCCACTTTGTTCTCTTTCTAAATTTTGGATAAGTGGTCTTGATGTGGATTATATGTTCCCTACATGACACTAAAAAATTAAGCATTACGGTCCCTTGTATATAAGATAAACATAAGGAATAATCTAAAATGGTCACTTAAAGAATAAAACTCATACTCGATATAAGGTAGGACTTCCTCCGTATTCTCCAAGACATATAGATGTGTCTGGTTCAACAGGTTCTGATCAACTAAGCTCACTATGCAACTTAATAATGGCTTTGAAACTCCCATCATTTGGCTTGATGACACTCTAACTATACTAACATCAAATAAATGCTCGGTGCAAAACTCTATAGCTTTTTCAACTATATACCTCTGAACAATGCAACCTTCGAGACAAGTACGGTTCTGAACATACCCCTTTACCACTTTCATATATCTTTCGAAAGGAGACATCCATCTAAAATAAACTGCCAACATAGACGAACTTCTCTGACACGTAGCGCGTTGCTGGTACCAAAACGTCAAGCTCAACTTCCTCTTCCCACCCCACCCTTCTTCTCACGCGACCCACCATAGCCCATTGGAATAGCTCGAAATTCGGCCGGTTTTTGCACTAAATTTCCATCGTCATTTCCAACAATTCCTGCAACCAAAGTTGTCTATCCAGGTATGCTTTCTTATCCTCTCAATGTGATCTAGTTGATGGTTGGGTTGATTAGGATCAATTTTTGAGTTTTGAAACTTGATTTACAATCCAAAGTTTTGGCAAGTTTTTGGATCGAGTTTCCGGCAAGTTCCGGCCACTTTTTGGCCATGGCCCAAGAAGAAAAGTTGCTCCACTAGCTGTAACGATCCAATCCTAAATAAATGTTTAATTACTAATTAAACATGATAAATGACCATTTTGCCCCTAGAATATTTTATTAGGTTTAAAGTTGACTTTTTGACCGAAAAAGAATTTGGGAATTCCGATTGTACCATTACGTAGAGGATGGCGAGATGAGTTCATGGACATGTGGTAGGCTCGAATCAGAGTTGTAACAAGAGAGATAAGATCAAAATACCCTCAGTGGCATAATCGTAAATATTTCAAAAAGGATTTGATAAAAATCTGTTCTCTCTCGAGCGAACCTCCTCCCCTTCGCTGGATAGCTGGTGGCTTCTCACAGCCATCGCCGCCACCACCGTCCATGACCGGCCTCGAGACCAGTCTTGTTCGAACCGCCATCTCTCCCTCTTCCTTTCCGACCAGCCCACTGAAGCATCGAATTCCTTAAAGAGCTCAAATCGCTCCGGTTTTGTGAAACTTCATCCGGCCATCATTTTTGGCGAGTAAGGTATGCCTTCTCACCTATTTTACGAGCTCTAGCTGATGGTTGGGTAGGATTTGGTCAATTTCTAGCCTAAGAGATTCGGTTTGACTAATTTTGGGATCTCGATTCGGCCACGTTCGGTCAGTTTTTAGGATAGGTCCAAAAATAAAAGTTGTTCCAAATAGGGTGTTTTACCTAGGATAGGAAGCTGGGTTTCCAATTTTGGAGATTTTCGGTTGCCGAAATTTGATCAAGCCATACACGCGTTGCCGGTGCGTATGGCGCCGCGTGGGCCACTTGTTGGCCCTTCTTTAAGTCCTAAAATCATCCTCATGTTATCCTAAGCACGATGGTATGCTCGGATATGAATTCGGATATCGTTTGATCGTCGATCAGATATTGCATATTGTGCATTATCCGGGTTCGATAAGTTTGAACCGTTGGATCGTTGTGAATTTAATATATGTCAATCTAGACATTACACTGTAAGTACCATCCTGTGATTCTAAGGTCTCACGTGGCGTAGGATTTTTCGGCGTTGAGACAGACCCCATACGTGGCGTTGGATGTTCTGGCGTATGGGGAGATTATGTAATATAAGATGAGAGGTCACATGCGGTGTTGGATTTTTCAGTGTGTTGACAGACCCCATACATGGCTTTGGATATTCCGGCATATGGAGAGATTATGTGATATGAGATGAGAGGTCACACGTGGCGTTGAATTTTCCGACGTGTTGACAGACCCCATACGTAGGGTTGGATGTTTTGGCGTATGCGGAGATTATGTGATTATTAGGGAGATAAATTAAAGATTATGTTTGGTGAGTTGTGACTTAAAGTTGTGATCCCTCGGGGAGGGTACGTAGGCAGCCTAGGGTAATGCCTAGGTGCAGTGGTGGGTTAAACCTGACCTTGTAGTTGGTCCTCAAATTCGGAGATGTGATTGTGTTAGGAGGTTAAAACCTCGTATGTTGAAATTAGGAAAGTTAGATGATGTAAATTTGCATCCGGCTTTCATAATTATCGTTACCGTTATCGTTATCGTTATCGTTATTGTTATCGTTATCGTTATCGTTATTGTTATCATTATGGTTATCGTTTTGGTTTTGGTTTTGGTTTTTGTTTTCCTTTTCATTATCCTTTTTGTTATCGTTATCGTTATTGTTTTAGTTTTCATTATCGTTATCGTTATCGTTTTCGTTTTCGTTTTCGTTTTCTTTCCTTTCGCTTTCGCTTTCCTTTTCCTTTTCCTTTTCCTTTCGTTATCGCTTTCGTTTTTGCTTTCGTGTTCTTGTTCGTCTTCATCTTCTTGGCCTTCCCGGCTTGAGATTCTTGGACTTGTTCATTTTCGTTTTGTTTTTGGCTTCAGCTTCGGCTTGAGATTCTTGGACTTGTGCTTCGTGAGTACTATGCATAGGTATGAATGTCTGATTTATAGTTCGGAAAGTGTTGTTTGGCAACATACGCTTTGGATAGGGTATGGTTGCGGGAAAAAAACTAATAAAAAGAAAGGAACTTATAAAGTGTTCAATGGTTTCCTTGTCGAACTTTATGTTGATAATTGAATCTAAATTTAATCGTTGGCATTACTTTAAATAATCATATATTATCTGAATCTTCATTATTGATTTAAGAACTATGTGTGGGTTGATCCCTCACAAAGGGGTATGTAGGTAGCACAGGTTTAACCTAGGTGCAACTGCTAAACAAAGCTGTGTGAGCTGTGCTTGTATTGTTCTAAGTGTGGAAATGAATTTTGGAAGAAGAAAGGTCTTCTCTTATTACTGTTACGTTAAGTGTTGCGGGTGTATGGATTTACAAATGAGTTCAAAAGCTAGAACATTTTAGAAAATGTTTGGTTGTGTGTAACGTACTTTGTGCATGCTGAAGTTTGGAGATTATTAAAAATCATTTTTTGACATGTTAATTTTTTTGATAAAGTCTGTATTTCAGAGGAGACTCGGCCGAAATTTCGGCAGAAAGTCTCGTCCTTCCTTTCCTTGATTTGGAAAAAAGGCTATAATGTTAGTACGTGGGCCCGACTTGTTTAATGTCGAAATACCACAGGATCCATCACGGATTCTGAGGAATTCGGGGACGGTCATGTCAGAAGTTATATAGCCAAGGGGGTTCTTTTAAATTCTCCTTGTCATTTGTGAATGGAAGGATAAACTGCCTCATTAAGGTAAACTTGAAATCCTTCCATTTTTTGGCGGCAGAAGATAGCACCATCTTCTTGCCCCTTTGCGCAACAACATAAGCCATTTCAATAGCTTCCCAAATCTGCTCCTTCATGGCAATTGAGTCCCTTTCTTGTCCACAAGAAGGACTCTAGTGTGTGCCAAAACACCAATGTAAGATTGCATCTCAACAGCAACCTTGCCATGTGGTCTGCCCCTTTTATTGTACTCAACTACGGGCTTAATCTTTTGATTTTCTTCTTCACAACACGGCTCATTATGTTGATACCACGAGTCAATTTTGGCTCCTCATCAAATTTCGCTGAGCTAGGGTCTTTCTCTGAGATTGAAGTAAATCTCATCTTCTTCGCGGGATTGCTTTAAACTGATTTGGCTTCATTCATTTGAGCCTTTGAAACTGCAAGGTCCTTACTTCGAACTTTTGAAACTTGAGCCTCCTTAATTTGAGATTTCGAAAACATGTTTAGCGAGAAATAAAACTAGCAAGTAAAAAAATGACGGTTAATTAAAAAGAATGACATAATATTATACAGAAGACATTGGTAGAAAAACACAACCATGGTGCGAAAGCCACCGTCGTCGTACGAAAAATAAAACGACGTCAACAAGAAAAAACCGTCGTCTAATTAAGAGTGATACCAAAAAAAATCCACTCAAATCTCTCTCTGTTTTGTATTACTCATAATAAGACGATGATTTTATCTTGTTCACATTGTATTAAATAGCACACCACGATGATGATTAACTAACGTCGTGCTATTTGCAATAGCACCGATTTAATTACCGTTGTGGTGTGTTAATTAAAACGGCGTAAACAAGACAAAACCGTCGTCTTCACATGACGTGAGATTGAGGGACTAGTGAATTTATTCAAACCAATGAAAGGTTTCGCCATTTTGAAAACGGAGTCTTGTTTCCAGACTATTTCTTTAAAAAAAAACTTTAAATGATTTTGAAAAAGGAAAGTGTGAGAAAAACCTTTGGCGTGCAAAGAAAGTTTTCTTCTGACGTAAACTTTGGAGATTTAGAGACGAAGACGAGGAAGATGATGAGATTTAGACACACTGCGTTTGGGAACTAAGAGGAAAACTGAGAGGAAACTGAAATATTTTATCAGTTAGAGAGAAGCGTAAAATTTAGGCCAGGTGACAAAAAAGTATATATATTATCCTAGAGTTCAATAACATGACGGTTTTGTTAAAAACCACCCTAGTATGTCGTTAAAAAGACGAAAAAGTAGTAGAGACCGACGTGATTAATAATAAAGCCAAACGACTTTTGGAATTCCAAAACCAACATGGTTATTTATAGTTTTACATGACAAAAGTTTACTTTTGCTGCCGTGATATTATAAGTCAATACATCGCTTGTTTATAGCGAACCAACGTGGTTGGTATTAAAGTCAACGACTTTTAGTTTTAGGGAATCGACATGGTTATTTCAATTTACACGACAAGATTTTATACTCTGCTACAGCGCTATTTACGAAAAAAAACTACCATGGTTAGTGTGAATAACATCGCGCTCTTTACAAATAAACCCCTTAATGTAAAGATAAATTCGGGCTTTTCTTCACTTTTACTTTTCTATTAGGATTCCAACTCTAACTCAAGTTGCATACGCCCTTGGCTCTCTCTAAATCTTTGAAGGTACAGATTTGAGTGGGAGGCAATAATTTGGAAGTTGATGACACACACATCATATACTTCTAAAATATTGTCTTTCTCATGTTGGTGGTTCGATTGTGATGACGAACATAGCTCCCACTGGTAAGATTTCATATCTCTTGAGTTTGCATATCTTCAAAATTTAATTTAGTAAAAACGCCTAAAATTATAACGCAAAAGACAGTTTTCTATATAAACCGTCGTGGTTTTACTCCGTACTTGTCATTTTGTTGATCTACCGTTGTAGGCTAATAAAATCCAGAAGGGAAAAATTACTCAAATGGTCCTCAAACTTACACCCGATTTACATTTTGGTCCCTCAATTAAATTATTCGTTCAAATAGTCCAATAACTTTATATTAATCGCTCCATTGATCCTATCATTACCTTATGTTAATGTTGCCGTCAAATGCAAGGGTAAAACCATCCATAAACATGCTATGTTTCCCAAATAGGTGATACAGTGCTGATACATAGGTGATATAGTGCTGATAAAGGGGTGGCACATAGGTCAAAAGTCTTATTTACCCCCCCCCCCCAAATGTAGCATGTGCTGCTCACATGACTAAATTTAACAAAAAATGTAACGGTAGAACCAAAGCGCCGATAAATAAAGAGTTGGTGGACCATTTGAACTAATAATTTAGTTTAGGGACCAAAATGTAAATCAGATACAAATTTGAGGACAATTTGAGTAAATTACCCAATCCAGAAATTAAATCTAAAATAGCAATACAAATTTAAGACGACAATATTCAGAAAGAACAGTCTTATAAACAAATAGACGGCAGTATATTTCACTTAAGGACATGAGAATAAAATTTTAACGACGCTATAACTAAAGAAACTGTCGTGGTTTTGAAAACAACCCGTTGCTATATTCTAAATAATTTCCCTAGTATGTGTTTAAAACGAGGCTAGGATAGTAGAAACTAACGTGGTTCATTACGACACAATTTTTATTAAGCGCCACAGATTTTTTAATATTAGATGACGCAATTTATAGAAGGACCGTCGTGTTTAGTAAACGCGTTCTTTCACTTTCAGTTCCAAGTTGAAATAAAGTCGCATTCTTTTGGCCCTTGGTTGTCATCCTCACTTCAAGCTTTGGCTCTCTCTCACCTCTCTTGAGGCAATAATTTGGATGTTAACGATGTATGTGTTTTGGTGTATCTCAAAGACACCAAAACGCACACATCATTAACTTTCAAAAAATTGTCTTTCTCAAATTGTCTTTCTGAAAAACTTGTCTTTCTCAAAACGCACACGTCGTAGAGGCAAATAGTTTGGATTTTGATATGTATGTGTCTTTGTGTATCTCAAAGGTGGTTCGATTATGATGAGGATCATAGCTTCCGTTGGTAAAATTTCATATCTCTTGGGATCTCATTTTAATTTCTCTATGACGTCGGTTTTCTATATAAACCATTGTGGTTTTTCTCAATTCTTGTCATTTTGTTGATATACCATTGTAGGCTACCAAAATACAAGGAAAAAAAATCTAAAAAAGCAATAAAAATTAAGACGACGGTTTATAGATAAGGGCAGTCGTACAAAACGAATTAATACGAATGGTACTTTTCACTTAACGCGTGGTAAATTAATATTATACGACGCTCATTGAGAAAACTGACGTGGTTATTACTAACTTATACGGACCGTCGTCGTGTACTAATTTCATATTCTTGATGTGGTGAAAATATGGCGAGGATATTATTGAATTTAGACATCGTTATCTACTCTTCTGGCGTTGTGGTTCTCTACTACTCTATATGACAGTGGTGTTATAGATACCGTCGTAATACCTTCTCACATAATACGTCGATAAGTTTATCTTTACCGTACATGGATTTAATATGGTGCTGTTTTGTAATATACCAATGTGGATTCCATTAAAATTATACGACGCTGATTGAGAACAATTGGTCATATTTATTTAGGAGTTAACATGTCGACTGTTTCGATAAACCGTTGTTACTTTCTACGTTGGTGGCTTCATACTTGCTGTCGTTGTTTTTGGGGTCAGAGTTTAAGTATAAAGAAAACCTATTTAATAAGACAACGCTATTTTATTTGGGTGCATCGTGTTTTAGAAATACCCAAGTGGGACTCGATTTTTTAGGTGTTTGTGTTACTTATCCATGACGGTTTTTTATTACTGTCGTCTTTCTAAACACAACAACGGCATTTTGTTTTGCCATTGTTGTTTTCTGGTCTTCTTTTTCCCTTTTTGTAGTAGTGACTAAGCATTGGCCAAATGCTTCTGAGCCCAGACAAGGCCATATAAGGGAACTGTGCAAACACTCCAAGACCTTGTTATTGATGGACCACGTAACCAAATCACACACAAACCCCTTGAGAATAAAACACAAACACCATGAAGAGAGTAAGCAAATGTAGGGGCTTTGTTTCTTCTGGCAGCCACAAATGGGCTGGGTTGCCGTAAGGAGCAAACTGAAGAAAATATCCCTCGTATCTGATTTCAAAGATCAGACCCCAAAATGCTTTGAAAGGTTAGTAAAGCCTTAGGAAACACCTTGCTTACCTTCATCAACAGAAAATAATGGCTGCTTACAAATAAATAATTAGTGCTTATAGGTAGAATCCTAGCTTGGCATGAGAAGCACAGCATGGGAGCAAAGTTGCCATGAGTTTAGCACTAAAGAGAAAATTAAGTGTTCCTAGGGGAAAGATGGGGTATTAAGGTAGGAGAGAGAAGGGTTTTGCAGAGAGGTTTGGTTGAGAATGAAGGAAAGAGAGAAAATGGTGGTTTGAATGCTTCTCCGGCAGCTTGACAGAGGTTCTGTCAAGTGTTAAAGCAACTTGCCAAGAAGGAAAACTAAGGAGGAAGGAGATGAACTATGCACGAAAATTGATGATTTTGAAAGTAAGAGAGGAAGCTCGCTCTCTGGTTATGGATGATTTTCGTTGAGTAGAAGAGGCCCTATTTATAGCCGCTGGAAGTCATCTTTTTCCAAGAAACCCTAATGGCTTCCATCCCATTTTTCCAAGTCTTTCCCTTCCTTTCTCCCCTCATCCCTTCAATCATCCTATTTTGGTGAAATCTACTCTGCTTATTTGCACAAAATCAGGGATTTTGGGAGCTCAAGGTCCCTTTCCCGCAGTTGCCCTAGTGAAGAATTCCTATTTTCAGAAATGGGTATACATGCTGGTTCGAAGGGTGGCTCCTTACGCGCCAATATCTTTTGGTCCCTTGAATGTTTTGTTTGAAAACTTGTTCCTTTCTTCCTAGCAGCCCACGTGGTCTTCCAAGCTCCTCCATGGCTTTGTCTTTCAACCAAATGCTGAAACCTTTGCTGCTTCTTACTTCTAATTGTATGGGCTTTCTAAGATGGCAAGTCAACCTACCAAACAAATGGGCTAATCTCCTCAAGTTTTGGGCTATATTGGTTAATTTTAGTGGACCATTTTGGTTGGGCTTTTTGGTTGGGATATTTTCTCTCTTGTGCTTGCCCATATTTTTGGGCCTAAGAAATGAGCTTGAGTTCCGAGGCTCCCAAGCGACTCGGAACCTCCATTTCTAGGTCCATCAATGGGCTTTATGACAACTTATTACCATCCATACCACAACCCCCTCAAGCAAGTCCCGAGCATTTGAGTGGCTTGGCCCACTTAGACTTGTAGTGTGGATGGGTGTGACATAACAATTTCCCGTTTGGCATGGCATGTTGCTTGACATGTTTTTTAATTATGATGCTTAACGGGATAATTAGCATGGATTTGTAGAACTAATGGATTTTTTGGGCCTCAACAGCAAACACACAAGAACACAAAGATTTATAGTGTTCGACCTTGTGCCTACATCTTCTTAGTGATTCACCCGAGAAATTTACTAGTATGTAAAAACAATTTTTGTTACGATCCAGAACCCCCTTAGCTCTCACAAGAACCCTAACTCTCTTTTCTTTCACCCTTGTTCAAACCCTTTGATTCCCTTATGAACACCCAAGAATTCCCTCTTAAATTCTCTTGTTACTCTCTCTTCTAAATTCCATGACCTCTCTTTGGCTCGGCTAATTTAACACTTTTTATATATAATGCATAGGACATGGGTTAAAAGTTAACTAGAAATAGGAAACTAAAACCTTATTTAATTAGGTTACGGAACCTCAATAAAATAGGGAAGCCACGTCGAAACAGCCGAAAAAAAACACGTTCAACATGCAAACAAAATAAGGTCGAAGCGATCGATCGCTTGGAACACAGCATCGTCACAACCCACTAGAAGAAACCAGTTGATCTCATGGCCATTGCGATCGATCGCCTCCTGCATAAACTTCCCTGCTGCTCCTCTCTTACTACCCCTGATTTCCTTTTCTTCCCGCATCTATGGTGAGCCAATCTTCAACAGTAGGGGTCAATGCTCGCATTAAAGACGTCCAGCCAATCTCGAGGTCATAGGCCACTATAGTCGTTGATTGAGTATTGGCCCAAGCAACACACTCATTAAAGCCATTAACTATCCCACACGACACATAATTGACATAATGAGCGGGATAACCGGTCTTAACAAACCTAGAAAAACCTTCTAGTATATGTTACCATAACTCGTACTTGTGATACTTAATCTCCAAACACAGAGATTGACAAACCTCTTATGTTGACAATCAAGAACAGAATCATGGGATGCACTTGAATAAGGATTGCATGAGGTTTAGGCTATAGTACTTGGAAAAACCTGGGACCTGTCATTCCAGACCCTAATAGACACTGTTGTTGAAGAATGGAGGAACTAAGGGGAGCCTCGTCTTCACAGAGCTTGCATCTCAAACCTTGTGCGAGTCTAACTTTGGCAAACAACAGAAACCGATCGATATACACAAGCATTTGAAGTCGATACAGACAAAACTCTCTCCGTAATAAACCTCATGAAATGCCCCCTCGACCAGGTACAATTAATAAAAACTCATTAAAATAACATTAATAACTAGGCAAAAAATTAATTTGGGTCTATATGATTTACCACTTTTACCACTAAAGTCTGAATTGTTTCAATTTGATCATTATTACCCTTATGGCTTTGAATTTAAGCAATTCAAGAACAGTCTCCAATTTGTGTCAAACTCGAGTAACTACTGTTACTTGTCAAGGAGAATTTCGGTACATAAAAAAATGCTGGAAATAGAAGAAAGGGAGAGGCATTTCCCTCCCCATTCCCACCTTACCACCAAGTTGCCTAGCCACCCCTCTCACCACGACCACCACCAACCCTCCTCCTCCTCCTTCCCCACCACAATTAAAATTATTGAACAACAACCATTGCAAAATATTACAACCTTCCATACATTACAGAATCCAAAATTTGCCATGATACAAACTTGGAATTTGCCAAACCCATGAAAATCCCACAAAACTAATATTTGTTGTACTGTGTTATGAACCAAGAACTGAGATTTATCGAAAATAAAATTCGCCAAGCACGTGAAATTTCCCCCAACAAATCAATAGAAATAGAAATTGGGTGGTTGATGTTTATAACTTTTTCTAAGAAAATTGCAGAACGAAAAAAAAATTAAGAAAAAAAGGAAAGTTTAGAGAGGGATTGATAAGGGAGAAGAAAATGGAGATGCGAAGGTTGTTGGGGGAGTGGGATCTAATAGTAAGTTCCCATTGAGCTTCTGGAAGGGTGGTTGTGGCTTCTACTTTGGGCTAGCGTTGGGGAAGGGACTGGGTGTGGTGAGTAGATATCGAAGAGGGGTGGGGCGCACTGGAGAACATCGGCGAGGAGATACATGGTTTGGATGAGGGAATTGGGGTTGGGTGTTACAATGATTCTTGGCGGGGGCATGAGAGAGAGAGAGAGAGAGAGAGAGAGAGAGAGATGACGATGGTAGATTTGTATTGGGTTGGGGACGAGGGTCGAATGTTGTGGTTGTGTTGGCAGGAGTAGTGGTGCGGAGGTCAGGTTTCTTGTTTTGGACCAAAATGCTCCTCAACAAGTAACCGAAGTTACTCTAATTTGACAAAAATTGGAGAACATCTTTGAATTGCACCACATGGGTTAAAATGATCAAATTGAAACCACAAGACTTTAGTAGTAAAAGTGATAAACCACATGGATCAAAAGTGAGGTTTTGCCTAATATGGAAAAGGAGTTTGAGAAATTAATCTGGGCAGTTGCCAAATGATAACTAGATAGATAGAAGAATTCTTGAGTCTCGATTCGCCAAGCAAGGCCAATTTTGAGGCGGGGGGAAAAATTGTTTCAGTTGAGCCCAGGCAGGTCCAAACGACTGGCCCGACCAATTGCTTAGAGTCCAGCAGGGGTATCTTACAAAGTCGGTACTCTGTTATGGATTTATTTTCTGTTGCCGCGTGGCGTCGTCTAGGCTCTCAATCGATTTTTCCTCCAATCCAGCAAATTTTTGCAATAAAATACTGGAAAAAATTAGGAAATTTTTTTAAAAAATACCCAAAAATTAATGAATTTTTTTCTATAAATACCAGCCAATTTTTTTAAAATTTATCTGAAATTTGAAATTGAAAATTTTATCCGATTATGAGATATGAATAGTATTGACACGTAAGAACCCGAAAATATTATCCAAATTAATTATTGTCATGAGGTAAAAAAATTTGTGAAAAAAATTAAAAAATGAATAGTAATTGCCCTTTGCGATGGCAATGAGTGGAAACGGAAAATACTATTTGCTAGGGCAACTACTATTCACGTGAATAGTGGCTGCCCTAACTCCCCCCTTGTCATGGCTAAGGGCAAATGGGTGGAGTTGCTCTTAGAGCAGTTCCACCGAGGCCCCCTTGCCTCGGGTTGGGGGAGTTTTTGGCAAAAATTGGTTTCCAACGTTGAGCCCAGCAAGGGCTGGAGTAGGTCCCACACAACTCGGGCTGGGCCCAAGGCCGATTAAGCCAGGGTCAAAACTATTTAGTGGCGATGTCAGCCCATTGATTTGATTTTTTTTTTTGGTTGCCACGTGGCGTCGTCAGGCTCTCGATCTGATTTTTTCCTCCAATCCAGCGGAAGCCAATTTTTGCAATAAAATCTGGAATTTTTTTTTAAAAATACCCAAAATTAATGAATTTTTTTCTATAAACACCAGCCAATTTTTTTTTATAATTTATTTGAAATTTGAAATTGAAAATTTTATTCGATTATGATATATGAATAGTATTGACACGTAGGAACCCGAAAATCTTATCCGAAAATATTATCCAAATTAATTATTGAGGTAAAAAAAGTTGTGAAAAAAATTAAAAAATGAATAGTAATTGCTCTTTGCCATGGCAACAGTTGGAAACGGAAAATACTATTTACACGAGGGCAGTTACTATTCACATGAATAGTAGTTGCCCTTGCAAAAACCAATGTGAGTTTCCATCAGTTGCCTTTTGCCATGGCAAATACTATTCATTTTTTTGTTTTTTTCACATATTTTTTGACCTAAACAATTAATTTGGATAATATTTTCGGATTAGATTTTTGGGTTCCTATGTGTCAATTTTTATTATAAAATTCATATCTCATAATTGGAAAAAAAATATTAAATAGAAAGTGAATAATAGTTGAAAGAGACGAAAATGTATGAGGATTTGATGTTAAAAGTAAAGAGTATTGGTTAGTATTTATAGAAAAATTTGCTGACAAATTGAAGGAAAGTGTTATGGTAGCAGTGAGAGAGGAAACCAAAAAGATGGAGGCGAGGGCAAAGTATGGAAGCGATCCACGTGAAAGGGAAATTATGTTGTAACAATTCAATCAACTACCCAACTTTGATCCCAACTTGCTCAGTAAAATTCCAACTACACCAACTACACCAATTACTCCAATTCCTCCAATTCCTCAAGAGCAAAGCCCAAAAAATCCTATGTCTGACAAAGCAAGCTGCTCTAATGTGAGAGGCCTTGAATTGGATGAAGACAAACCACGAATGATCTGATGTTGATGATGATGCTAATGCTGCTGAAAATCGTCAAGATCAAACGGTAAAATCTCTGACATTTGCTTTTTCAAATTTTAAATTTTAAATAGACGTCGGTGTTTATTTTAAAACCTGTCATCTAGTTTAACCTAGACGACCTTTCTATTGTGTAGCAACGTTAGAACGTTTACACAACGACTATTATGTATTTACCATCGTCTATAACCTTTACCCTATCAGTATGTTTTAGAAACCGTCGTTGATATTATATACCACGTCGGTTTTTTGATTTGTTGGAGTCGTTTATTTTACTTAATGTACAAAGTTTATTTATTTCTTGTCACATGACCTGTCAAAGCTTGACATGCCTGCTCTTCTGTTAGCCCTATGCCAATATGTGGAGACCAAGTTGAAGCCTGCTAACAAGGCCACTAGAATTCACATGCCAAAGGAAGTGTTTGGCACTAATCATGATACCTGGCTCTTGAGTGAAGACATTTTACAATTTGCTTCCGTGGTTGAGATTGGATCCACAGTGATTGCAGTATACATGAGGTAATTCTAGAAATCCAATTTTGTTTTTTTTACATTTCCTTTCTTTTAAATTAAAATCTCATTTAATTGAATTTCATATGTTTAATTAGGTACTTATTTGACTATTTAAAAATGGCAAATATGGTAAACCTTATGGGCCTCGTGGACCCTGGACAAGTCAGCTCTCAATCTGGAATGTTATCTCACCATTTAGTGGACCATACTGAATTTTCCGAAACACAGAGCGAATCTGTGGAAACCCAGATATCACCCGATATCGGGCCCACTCACTAGTGTAACCTTCTTTTTCAAAAGGAGTTGGGGTATGAGACTTTCTGCGAAATTTCTGCAGAGTCTCCCCTGTAAATTGAACATTTCCCAAAATTTCCATCTGCATGAAACACATTTTTATCACCCAACCGGCAGCATGCACAATATAATTTCATGCAATTCCAAATAATCGGCCTCCGGCCTTCACATAACATAAATTAACTTCCCAAAAATCTAACATATGAGGTTTTAACCTCCTAACACAAACACAAGTAGTTTAAGGCCTTACCCTAATCATACAACAACCCAACCGGGTCTTGCCCCTAATTCAACCACAGCACACTAACACCACCCTCCCATAGTCAAACGGTAGTATGAACAATTATCTAATCACATCTAAACTCGGTTTCATCCGAGTTTTAAGACCAAAGACAAAGTCAGCACCACTCAACAAAGCACCTAACTAAACCTAGTCTGCGGCTGTACCTAGGCGCTATCCCAGGCTGCCTACGTACCTTACTAAGGGATCAAGCCACAAGTAGTTTTTTCTCTGAAACCCTTTTTCTTTAAGTCATAACTCACCAAAACCTCCCTATCGCCAGAATATCCAAAGTCACGTATGAGAGTCAACAGCGAGCTACTCCAGCGACACGTGTGACCTCAACACAATCACATATCTCCTTCATCGTCGGGCGCACCCGCCCGCGTGTGAGTCATCAACATGCCGGCTACTCTGCGATCGTGTGACCTCAACATAATCACATATCTCCCTCATACGCGGGGCGCACCTAGCCACGTGTAGGGTGCATCAACTGCCGGCTACTCCTCGACTCGTGCAACCTCAAAACAATCACATATCTCTCCTCATCGTGGGGCGCTTTCGGCCACGAATGGGGTCTGTCAACACGCTGGCTACTCTAACGACACTTGTGACCTCAACATAATCACATATCTCCCTTCATCGTCGGGATGCACCCGGCCCGCGTATAGAGTGCATCAACACGTTAGCTACTCATATGACATGTGTGACCTCAACATAATCATATATCTCCTCATCGTCGGGATGCACCCGGCCACGTATGGGGTGTCAACATCGCTCGTCGGCTACTCCAGCGGCGTGTGACCTCAACATAAGCACATATCTCCCTTCATCGTCGGGACACACTCGCCACGTATGTAGTACATCAACACGCCGACTACTCCTATGACACGTGCCACCTCAAAACAATCACATATCTCCCCTCATCGTCGGGTCCCACCCGCCACGTGTATGGGAGTGCATCAACTCGCCGACTACTCATACGACATATGCGACCTCAAAACAATCACATATCTCCCCTCATACATCGGGGCGCACCCGGCCACGTCACGGTGTCAACACGCCGGCTCTTGAAATTATGGCGGACGGCGGCGAACGAGCCGCGAAAATCGGCGAAGCCGGCTGAAAATCACCTTTTCGGCCGGTGGGTGGCGGTGCTATCGGGAAGGGCGGGTCGTGTGGCGGGGTTGAGCCGATCCTTTTGCACCGATCCGTCCGCGTCCGTGGCGGTGGCTGGAGTTGCAAGGTAAGAAGCGTGGCTGTTGCAAGGAGAGAGAGAGAGCAGCGGGAGGAGAGAGAGTGAGGGCATTTTTGACTTTTTATCAAAAATCCCTTTTTCAAATAATTATGATTATGCCACTGAGTTTCATTCAATCGTAACTCTCTCGTTACAACTCCGATTCAAGCCCACTTCGTGTCTACGGACTCATCTCACTGTGCTCTACTCCAGTGCAGTACAGCCGAAATTCCCAAATTCCTTCCGGATAAGAAATGACCAAATTACCCCTATCCCGAGGGTAAATTTGTAATTCCACTCAAATTAATTAAAACATGGGATAAATTTGGAGTCGGGGTGTTACACCATTCAAAACATCTCTCAGAACGCCTGAAAAACGCAAATGGGGATCAATTTTACTTGCCTTATAATCCAGGGTTAGTCCCCTTCTATACTTGGTCCCTTGTAATATTTTTTTTTGTAGTATATTGAATATATATGGATCATTTTGTGTAGGGGTCATTGGGTGTTAATAATTGTGAGACCAGCTAATGAGACTGTCTATTACATGGATTCATTGCCAAACCGCTCTGTTGACGAGGACATGAGAAATATAGTGAATACGTAAGTATATTAACGAAAAAGTAAGATTTTTTATTTATGCATTTGAATGATACAACAGATTTTTCAAATACCGACGTTGTAGTGAAAATACAACGATGATATATTATAACCGACGTTTAAAATCATTTAAACGTCAGTATTTTTTCGAAACCATCGTCTTAATTGAAATATCACGTCGTTTGTGTTTTTCATTTTAGGACGTTTTAATTTTTTATGTTCAACTTTAAAATTTAAAAACAATTTTGGTTATACGTCGTTTTTCTTCGTCACCGACGTTAGAATGATACACAACGACAGTTCTTATTTTCCGCCATTTCAACTAAAATACAACGTCATTTGTTTTAACAAACCGTCGTCTTCACTTATTTACCACGACGGTTAATAGTTTTTAATGTTGATTTTTAGTTTTGTCATTAACACTTTTTGTTTTCTTGAAACAGTTCAATCAAAATGTATAACTCTCACACAGGCAAACAATCATCACGTAAATCACTCATATGGAAAAATCTACAAGGCACTCCTAGACAACCAACAAATGTAGAGTGTTGCAATTACGTGATGCGTTTCATGAGAGATATAATTCATGATCTAGCCCTAGCATTGAGAAGAAGTTAAAATTTATGATATAATTTCTTTGTTTTAATACCACGACGTTTTCCTTTAAAACTGTCATTTTAATATTTATAACACGTCGATTTTTGTTCTTTGTTTGTAGTTTAACAAGAAAAAGGAAACAGTTGTGTATACTCAAGAACTTATTGACGAAGTCAGGCTGGAATGGGCAGAATTCGTGAACAAGCAATTACAGAACAATAAGTGATATAATTTATTATTAAAATATTTAGGTTTATTTTAATTTTTTATAATGTATATAAACATATTTTTGGTAATTAATTGAACATTCATCAAAAAAATCAAATGAAATATATTTTTGTTTCTAGTTTTTTTTTGGATAAAATATTTATGTCGTTAAATGAAATAAAATGAAAATATATCATAAAAATTTAAATTAAATTCCAAAAACCGACGTCTCATTCTTATTTACACGTCTCATATCTATGAACAACCGCCGTCTTGAAGTAGAGGGAAAGAAAACATCGATTGCATTCTCAAAAACGTCATGTAAGGTTTATGTACACGAAGGTTAATATAAACATACAGCGTCTGTTAGTACAACAGAGGGCGTGTTAAAAGAGTACAACGTCGGTTACAAGGTAAAACGTGACATTGTATATCTAAACAACGTCCTCATTAACATAATAATCGACGGTGTAAATTCTACTTACGTCGGTTATTAAGAAAAGGTTGACGTAGTAACATACTAACGATGACGGGGAGTACATTACAACGTCTAATGTTTCTAGGACGGCGTTATGTGTTATGTACCATCGTTGTAAACGGATGCAACGTCGGTTATGTACATTTGTCATTTAATTTTTGTATCACTTTTATATTTTATTCCTAATATTCATAATAATTTCAAAACAAATTCCATAGAATAAACTGACAACTACCATACACTCATTGAAAGATTTTATCTCCCCTAAATGTTTAAAAATTTAATTTTTAAAATCTTTTTATTTGTATTTATTTACTAATATTCAAAATATATTAAAAAAAATCCAAAAATTAAACCGACAAATTCTATGCACTCATTGAGGCAATATATCCCCCCTACATGCCTGAAAATTTAAATGTTAGATTTCAAAATTAGAAGTGATAACAAAAGTCAAAAGGATTTAGAGACAAAGCACAATAGTCATATACTTTCCATAACATAACCATAAGGTTTATGTGATCTATTGGTGGTCATAAAATTCAAAAATATTTAATATGGATATTAGCCTACTTATATAGAAGGCATTGTTGTAAGGAGTCCGTAACAATTTTCGGTTCATTTTACTCATACTTGTGTATTTTTTTATAATTATTGTAAAATTTAGGGTTTAGGTTTTAGGTTTTATTGAAACGACGCCGGTTTCTCTCTCACTTTTTGGTAAATTACGCGCGTTCGAATCCCAGGAACGCATAAAGCAAATCTAATTATTGAATACTTTAGACGCTGGTTTTTGTATGGGCGAAGTCAAAATGCTTTACAACGGCGTCGGTGTAACATAACCGCCGTTGTAAGTCTGAAATACAACGACGATTGGGTTGTATTTACCGTCGTCTTTAATAAACGCGGTCCTTTGAAATTTTTGACCGGGATCTAAAATTTTCAGAATTTTCCTTTAACCCTAAAGTATTTCATTCTCTCTCTTCAACGTAAATTTGTCTTAAAGTTTTCGCTCTCTCTCAAAGCATTGGGTATATTCTCTGAGCTCTCTCAAGCATTTGATATTTTCTCTCAGCTCTCTCAATATCCATGTACGTATATTCTCTCAGCTCTCTCTCAATATTCTCTTATTAGTTTGTACATATATTCTCTCAGATCTCTCTAAATATTCTGTTAGTTTGTATATTCTCTCAGCTTTGGTTTCTTAATACGGGTTCTTTTATGTTTTGAGAGCTATGGGTTCTTGACGGGAGCTATATATGGTTTCTTTTATGTTTTAATGTTTGCATTTTGTTAAGGGTTCTTTGAAAAAGAACGGAGATGGAAGAATTAGGCTTTGGTTTTTTGTAAGCCACGACAATGGTTGGTGGGACCAACCGTCGTCAAAATTTTTATTATACGTCGGCTTTTTATTTACTACCGCGGTCGACCCTAACCTTAACAAATATCTTGTTAGTTGCTTAAAGACGATGGTAAATAGACATGCCGTTGTCTTAATCTATGTTACGCGACTATTATTTTGTAAAAACCGTCGTCTGATTCTGGTGGAATTTTTTTTAAATTTTTTTCCACTTTGTTCTCTTCTCTGTCAATATAGTATTGTTTGCTGGTCTTTTCACTTTATCATATGTGTGATTTTTTGTTAAATGTGGGAATATTGATTGTTTGGAGTTGGAATTATAAGGGACTACTTATACTTTAATGGAATTGACCAAAGCTATAAGATTTGGACATGGCATGGAGAACCTTGGGAATGGACTACTAATGCTAGTAGAAATGTGGAAGAAGATGAGCAAAGTAGGTTCAGTTTTGTTTCTGAAGAAGTAGGGATGGATGATAATGATTTAGGCGATATTGGATTTGATCCTTATGAGTTTGCCAATGTGATTGGAGATGGAGATCATCCCTTATACCCTGGTAGCAGTAAGTACACGATATTGTCGGCTTTGGTAAAAGTCAAAAGACTTAAATCAATAACAACTTCTACATGGATTTCACCCAACATCTCTCATAAGAATTGGACTTATGCCAAATTTTCTATAAAATGGAGAAGAAAACTAGGTTTTGAAGAAAATAAATCCTAGCATTGAAAAGACATGAAATCCAAATCTTGCGAGATATATTGAAATATGAAAAAAATGGTTTTTTAGATAATTACCATATTAACGCCATCTCCAAATTAAAATGTAAAAATTTGTTTGGTCAAGATTAGGATCTTTCCAAGCGACAAGTCCTTACTCTTTCCTAAGTTATAGGTAAATGAAGTTTCTAAAATTTAACAAAAAGATAAGAAAGAAAAAATGATAAACCAATCTGGAAATTATGTTATTGGTTAGCTAGTAGCTTGGTCTTCACGTCCCAAATGAAAACCTGATAAGCATCAATTAAACCTGACCGACTTTATACCCTAAACCACACATTCGATGCATCTTCCAATGCCCTAGAGTAAACTATAAAGCATTACAGAGCACAATCAAGCAGCCGCTAATTCTGTCAGAAAGACAAGCTTATTTCCTTGTGGAGAAAACAAAGAACTACTGAGTGAAGAAGAATAATGAAAAGAAAGGTAGAAGACAAATTAGACGGAGAAAAGCACAGCATGTGCAGTCATGGAGTGCACTGGTTGAGAGGGAAGTTGATTGGAAAAGGAAGCTATGGTTATGTTTTTCTTGCTACTCCCAGGAAACCAACAAAGGATGAGCATAGCCGCCGTATGCTCAATTTGCGAGAAATGATGGCGGTGAAATCAGCGAAGGTCTCTGCTTCTGAGTCCATTAAACATGAGTCAGACGTTCTCCTTGAGATCAAGGGTTGCCCTTTCATTATCGAGCGCTTGGGTGAAGAGACCACGGCCACAGACAAGGGTGACATGGTCTACAACTTGTTGTTAGAATTTGCTTCCGGAGGAACCCTAGATGGTCTCATACATAAATCCAAAGGTCATAAATTACCCGAATATGATGTTAGAAGATACACAAGGTCAATTCTTGAAGGGATTCAACATATTCACAAGTGTGACTATGTTCACTGCGATTTGAAGCCGGACAACATTTTGCTTGTGCCTACCACAACAACTAGTTCTGGTGGTACTAGTTTTGTAGCCAAGATTGCAGATTTTGGACTCGCTAAGAAAACCAAGGTGAATTACAGTCGATGGAGAGGCACGCCTAGGTATCTGTCCCCAGAGGCTTTTATTAATAACAAACAAGATCAGTCCTCTGATATTTGGTCTCTAGGTTGTATTGTGTTTGAGATGCTAACCGGCAAGTCGCCCTGGAATTTGAAGCCTGGTTACAATCCAAACAATCTCCCTGACGTGTTGATGTTTGATCATCTACGTACTTGCAAAATTCCGACTGGAATCTCAGATGTGGCCATGGATTTTCTCAAGAGTTGCCTTGCGATAAACGGCAGGGAAAGATTAACAGCGGAAAGTCTCTTGTCTCGTCCATTCGTAGCGCAGCCACAATCATCAAAAGAGGGTCATACCAAGGTGAAGCTGGTTAACTCTTTTTTGGGCTACGCATCTGGTGTATGTTGCTTCAAACCGAGCTCAGATTACCATGCAAACTCTGCCATTGTACAATGAAAGCATCCTTCCCTGCCGGATTTCGGTATTCCAGCTAGGTTGTTTGTTGTTGTATTCCTTTTTTGTTTGTAATATGAATCAATTCAAATCAATCATGTCAAATCTGTAACCATAAAAGTGTACAAACATATAATTCAAGTTTTTATCGAAATATCTGTGTACTTTTAATGGTCTCAATATAGTAATATTACAGCAACTGAGGCAAGCTGTCTATTATGCCTTTAAAATAGCTTCACTTCCATTTCTATTATGCCTTTAAGATGATATTTTGGAAGAATAATTGGATGAAGGATATGATTTGTTGGGGGACTGATGATATTTTAGAACATAAATGGATATCTATAATGATTTGACTGGTGATAGCGAGTCTTCTATTTCATGTGGTTATGAATGTATATAGCTTGGCTCAGAGAAATTTTGTGATTTTTTTTTTTGTGCTACTTCTACTGGGATTCTCTGGTTTTCCAATTGCTGCAGTGTCCTTCTCTTCTGGTGGTTAACTGATCATTGACTACATGAAGCAGGACAATGAAATTTGATGCAGGAGAGACTAGTGGAATTTGAAAACTTATACGCACAAATTAAACTTCTAGCAATGGAGTTTTGAAAAAAACAAAAAACAAATAAAGCATATAAGATTTTACTCAGTTTGTCAACATTATCACATTAAACATTCACTTCTGTAGCAACACAAAGGAAAGAGAGAGAGAGTCTGAGAAACCATTGTCGTACAGTTACTAGGTACAGTTACTTGTTGACAAGGAGACCGCATTGTCGTACTATGTACCTTTCGTATGCATACAACATTCCTTGTCCAACAGCTCTCTCATCGTCAAGATTGCTTTTGTTTGGGTCCTCTTAAAAGTTTCAAATAATGTGCGAACTCACGATGCAAGGAATATGATATGCATACGAAAGGTACGTAGTACAACAATGTGGTCTCTCTGTCAACAATCAACTGTACCTGAATTGGGGGAAGATTGTAGGGCAGTGTTCGAGATAAAAAGGAATGATATCTTCAACAGCATACAAGGGACGATTATTTTCATATGGGTTAGTAAGCATGGCCGCTAGAAGGCTACCTGCGCTCGTCCCTGCAACCACATGAAAATAATATGCAAGTTACATGCTTACGATCCAGCTTCTGCATATATATAGCCAACAAGTACTAAAGCAAAAAAATTAGTCATATTAAAAACAAACATGAGAAACACACCAACATCAAAATTTGAGAAGTGCAACAAACATGCTAGCTAGGTGTAGCACCACGTATCTAAACTTTACAATTTTCTTTATTTCTTGTTTTTAATAAGTGGGGACAAAAATTGTGAGAATAGCACTGAATAGCTAGGTATTAGAGTCCTCATAGTTTAGGCGTTTAGCAAGTAACTTACCGTGGCATCAAAAGAGCTATAAATCTTGCAAGTCAACATCATAATAGCAGATTAATTTGTACGGCACGACACAAAGATGTAAAGAAAGGCCATTATGTTCTCTATATAATTAAAGTACTGCAGAGCAGTCTAGTATTTCAGTACACCTGCTCATTGATTCATTTACCTTATCAAATCCTAGCTGCTTTGCCACTAGCACTAGCTTCAATGGAATTGATTAACAACCAGCTGTGCAAATTATATCTATATGTTTCGGCTTGATCCTCTTGACGGGTGCTTGGTCTTGTGAAGCCACTTTTTGCAGTCTCCAAGATGCATCAATGGGTGGGAGATATGAGCAATGACTTGCTCGTTATGGCCGCGTATATAACGAGAAGTGATTCAATATATTTAAAGAAAACGTACCATTTATCGAATCTTCCAATAAGGATGCGAAGAAATCTTACAAATTGAGCATCAATTGCAGACCTTACAAATGAAGAATTCAAAGCCTTAAGAAATGGATTCAAGGGGCATGAATGTTCCACAAAGAATACTTCTCTCAAATACGAAAATGTTACAGCAGCAGTCCCGGCTTCAATGGACTGGAGAAAGAAAGGAGCTGTAACTCCTATCAAGGACCAAGGCCAATGTGGTAATTAAGCGTCTAGCTAAGTTTATTAATTTAAAGAAACACTGGATAGTCTTCTTTTGGAGCTTATTAAATTGTTTATGTTATTCTAACTACTGTTAATTGCAATCAAAATACAGGATGTTGTTGGGCTTTTTCCGCAGTGGCAGCCACGGAAGGAATTACTCCGCTTACCACTGGTAAATTGATCTCTTTGTCCGAGCAAGAGTTGGTAGATTGTGATACAAGTGGAGAAGACCAAGGTTGTGAAGGTGGCTAGATGGACGATGCATTTCAGTTCATCCAACAAAATCATGGGATTATAACCGAAGTTATTTACCCCTACAACGGTGTTGATGGTACATGCAACACCAAGGAAGAAGCCACCATTGCAGCCAGGATAACTGGGTATGAAGATGTTCCTGCAAAGAGTGAAAAGGCTCTTCTTACCACTGTTTCTCAGCAACCAGTTTCTGTTGCCATTGATGCTAGTGGTTCTGATTTCCAATTCTATTCAAGTGGTGTCTACGGGAACTTGTGGAACGAGCCTAGACCATGGTGTTACTGCAGTTGGTTACGGCGAGAGTGATGATGGGACCAAGTATTGGTTAGTAAAGAACTCATGGGGGACAGAATGGGGTGAAGAGGGGTACATAAGAATGCAAAGAGATTTTGATGCAGCTGAAGGACTTTGTGGCATAGCGATGTCTGCCTCTTACCCCACTGCATAGTTTTAGCATCACCTTAAACAAATTCCTACAATATATACTTTATAGATATATATATCCAATGATATCTTTGAACTTGTAAGTGTAATTAATAGAGATCGTATCGCTGAAAGTCACATTTTGTTAGTTAGGGGTGTATGAGAGGCTGGAGAGAGGATATTTTTGGGAGAATAATTGGCTCAAGGCACTGATTATAATGGAAAAGGTGACTTTCCAATAGAAGATAATAGTGAGTTTTCTATTTAGCTTGGCTCAGAGGAACCAGAAGCTGTTTTTCTGTTGTGCTACTTCTACTGGGATTCTCTGGTTTGCCAGATTGCTGCAGTGTCCTTGTCTTCTGGTGGTTTACTGATCATTGACTATATGAAGCAGGACAATGAAATTTGAACAGGAGACTAGTGCAATTCTTAGTTTCCATCAGATTTGACTGTTTGTCAGAGAGAGAGAGAGAGAGAGAGAGATCTTAGAAACCATTCAAACAAATCCAAAAAATTATTTCTTGAATAAATCCCCTCTGCTACAAATGCTAATCATTTTTCTACTTTTGAATCATATCTCAGTAATTAATTCTATTTCAATTAAAAGGACAGAAATTAGGATCATTACACAGAAATTTTGTAGAGTCTCTACCCTTACAAACTTGAACTGATCACTTTATAACATCAAAGCAGAGTCACTTCTTCACTGCTTGAACTCAAAGTTACACTTGCAGTATCAGATTGTGAAGCTCCATTATATTCTTCTGGTGGTATTGACTGAGCAACGAACGGATGAGATAAGAGCTCTTCTGCAGTTAACCTTTTACAGGGATTGAAGGCCAGGCAGATCTTTAGAAAATCCCTCCCCTCCTTTGAGATTTTAGCTGGAATCTTGGGAGAGTCAACAACCAGCTTGTTCAGGAAATCCCTAGGCTTCCAACAATAACTCGTATCCCATGGGGGCTTCCCGGTGAGCATCTCAAGCACAATGCAACCAACAGACCAAATTGCAGAGGGCTGATCCTGCAACTTGTCAAGCAAAGCTTCTGGGGACAGATACATTGGAGAGCCTCTACATCCAGATCCACCGACATTTTCTTTTGTTCTCTTAGCCAATCCGAAATCGGCTATCTTTGCCACCAAACTAGTACTTCCACAACTTGTGGTGGTAGGCACAAGCAGAATGTTCTCTGGGGTCAAATCGCAGTGAACATAATCACACTGGTGAATGTGCTTAACCCCTTCAAGAATTGACTTGGTATACCACCTAACCTCAGATTCCGGCAATCCACAACCGTCGGATTTCTTGATCAGATGATCAAGGCTTCCGCCAGAGGTATATTCCAAGAACAAATTGTAGACCTTCTCACCATTCTTATCGGCGGTGAATTGTCCACCATAGCACTCAATAACAGAAGGGCAGCCCTTAAGTTTGATGAGCACCTCTGCCTCATGCTGGACAGACCTTAAACACGGCACCCCATTAGACGATTTCACCACCATAATTTCAGGCCTACGACAAAACCGTGTTATGGGTTTCGTGGAAGTGGCAAGATGAACAGACCCATATCTTCCTCTTCCGATCAGCTTTCCTCTTACCCAGTTCACTCCATGATTACGCCTGCAATTCCTCTGCTTCTTTATGTTTACTTCTACTTTTATTTCTGCCTTTCTTTTTGAAATTGGTACTTAGGTGACAAATGGTAGATTTAATTACACAACCAAAACAAAACAACTCAGCAATCTTCACACACTTTAAACCTTGACCAAATACACGTATGACTAGTCAACTGCTAGTCATGAACAATCACAATCAAGAGAACATACAGATCATGCCACAATGTACCTGCAGCCTAGAAGATTACTAGTGACAACCTACGCACTCAGAAGGACCCATCAATCTAGGCATCCCCTGTGCTAGCAACAACTATGTGAAAGTGTGTGAAATCATCAAAATCATGCAAACATCAAACAGCAGATAAAGATGACTAGTCAACCATCAAGAACACAAACCCAGAAAAATTACAGATATGCAAAACAGATTTTGTTCACCCAGAAACCCACCATTGGGAAAAACTGGGAGTCATCAACCGACCAGGCAATCCACTAAGTAGAAAAAGATTCTTACAAAGGAAATACAACCAAGCTCAAGATTCACCTAGGTCAATTTAGGAATATGAGCAATACCTCCTTTGTGCAATCTCCTTCTCCAACTTAGCAAAACTTGAAGCTCAGTTCTTCATGGCAATGGCAGCTCCTTCTCCAGCTCGTTCATCCCATGGCACAAGCTTGCAAGTTCCAACACGAACCAAGAACAATATTTGGATTCAAAGGAGAATGACCAATTTCTTCAAGAAACCATACTCTTGAAGAAATCAGTCTTGAATCTGACCTAGATATAAATGAGAGATGATTTGAATAGCTAGATGCAGATTCGGGTTTTCAAAAGCAGTTTTTCAAAAAGAAATCAATTGGAAAAACTCATAGATGAAAAGTATATGGTTCTCTCTTGAGGAAGAAGAGAAAGAAAGCAAAAACAATCTTTCCAAAAATTCCACACAAAAGTGATGCCAAATGACCAAAAACGTGACCTTTACAAAAATTCGTTAGGTCAGAAAACCACAGATGGCAGCATAGAGAGAGAAAGAGGAATATGACAAAACAGTTTGTTATCCAGCTGGAAGCAAGGATGACTAGTCATATGAGAAACGGATGACTAGTCATCATTTTATGAAGACTGTTTAATGTAATGATATGCAATGCACAATACCTTTGTTAACTTGCATGAGCTTCCATAGAACAAAGATTAGAGAAGAGCACCAATAAAGGTTTTCCCTAATCTAGACTTGAGCTTGATAAATTACATTACACATCCTATTACAAAGTTGTCAAGGGAAACCAAAAGAAAATAGTAAAAACCATACATTAACAATCTCCCCCTTTTTGGCTTTCCTTGACAACACACTCTCTAAGAACACTCAACCCAAAACCGAGACTAATGAGATGATGAAGTGAAAGTTCCTGCAAGAACAACCAATCTTCCCGGCACAAAAACAAGCATATTATCACAGAAATTTTAAAACAATATGCAATGTGGGGTTGAGAGTGTTCTCCCCCTTGTTGATAAGGAAAGTGCAAAAAGGCAGAGAGAGAGAAACAGAATATAAAAGGGATTAACCACAAAGTGATAGGCATATAGGAACAAGGGTAATAGCACAAATTCATATATGGATGATTAGTCAAACAACAGTTGGTTAAAAACAATACAGAACATAGATTCATGACTAGTCAAATACTAGTTGTTCAAAACAGGACAGAACAACTCCCCCTATCACAATGCACAGACTACCCACAATGTGTTAACAAAAACAATCCCCCCTAGCAAAATGCACAGCCTATCAGAATTAATCTTTCTAACAAGGACACAGCCAAGAGCAACCCCAAGCTAAAACACCAAAGAGCCACCAGAATCCACAGAGTCATCCGAGTCCTCAACAGATGGCGGATCGGTGAGTATCATCAGAGCAGCAGCAGCAGGAGTCGAAGTGGATGGAGTGCGGCTCAAAAGATCTGAATATACTCCTCCTTGGCAGCGGTGATCTCGAGAGAGGCATTCTCAGAGGAAGACGACACTGAGAAGAGAGAAACGTTCTAGAAACTTTACTGGCTAAGGGCAGCAGAGGCCTTGCCATAAGGAGCAATGGGAGGATGCCACGATCCGAATCATGAAATACCACCCCATTTTTCTCACAAAGGCGCTGAATCAGACAAGGGAAGACAAGAGTCCCCTTGTGCTTGGTACCATGACCAATGGTCTTTCCAAGAATGGCATTATAAAGGATATCACCAAGGGGAATTTTATCATGATTCACCATGGAAATCATGAGTTGACAGGCAGCAAGAGTGGGATTAGAATTGTTCCCAGTGGGGAGAACATTATGACGGATAAAGTCCCACAAAAATTTATAAAATGGTGACAGGTAAGACTTGATAGGCAGACCTTTAGAAGTCAAAGGCATGGATTGATCAGTGTATGCCATAGATTTAAAAAGATCAATGGAATAATCAGCAGAAGCAAGAGCAAATTTCGAAAAATCAAAACCAGGGCACGATCGAAAACCTAAGACCCGATTGATAACAGAAGGTCTCAGAGTAATGGGGACTGACCTAACAATTATCTGAAATTTTGACTCCTTAGGATCAGCAGGAAAGTTAGAGTAAAATTCTTGAATTACAGAGGCATTAAACTTACCAGAGAGAGAGTTTAGGGCATGAAGGTGGTAGTGCTCCAAAATTTGATTTGCAAACTCCTGAGAAGCCAAAGGAATAGCATCAAACTGGTAAGACCTCTCAGGAACAAATTTCCTTTTGGAGACAACTTCTTCAAAGAAGGAGGCAGCCTCAGAAGACACAAATGGAGAGGAATCTCCGTCAGGAACAGAGGAAGAGGGACGGGTTCTAGGAGCCCTAGGAATTGAGGGAAAGAAATCCACACTTTCAGTGGATTTGGATTTGGAACGACGGTTAGAAGTGAGAATAGGCTTTGAGGAAGACATGGCTAGCAGCGGGAATGAGTTTCGAAGAGAAATGGAGAAGAAGACGAAACTGTCGAGAACAGAGAGAGAGAGAAGAGGAAAAGAAATGCCTAAAAAAATGCAAACGACCGACCTAAAAAAAAAAAAGAAAAAACGCATCGGTTAAGAGACGAAGCGGATGACTAGTCAACCACAAGCAAGATGACTAGTCAACCCGGCAGAATTGGCACAAGATAACTAGTCAACCCAGGCGAATTGGCACAAGATGACTAGTCAACCCGCATTGGCTCGAGCGAATTGGCTCAGGCGACTGGCTCAGCAGAAGCTCAGAAATGGCTCAGCAGAATTGGCACAGGCAAATAATATCGATCCTGTGAAAGACAAGGTTTTGATTTCCAAAAACACAAGCATGAACTAGCACATATATCAAGTGATCAAAGTTGCATTAGCACAATAGTCTAGACCAAGTCTTCAACACATGAAGGAAAGTGAATGAAAAAGAAGAAAAGATTAAAACCATATGCAGTGTACATAGACAATCAACTCTGAGAGATAGGCAAAGAGATGCAATTCATGCTCAGAGACAAGGCATATTTAGGAGAGAAGGTGGTTTAGAGCCAAGGGACACAAGAGATGATATCTTATCTCTCTTGGAGAAACAAGTATACAGAGCATTCTTAAGACATGATCATAGTATGGGCTCACAGCAAAAAATCATCACTCTCTAATGGCAAAATATTTGATAATTTAGTTTGAGGTACTTGCACATCCCGAACATAAGTGCTGTGAATGGCCCAATTTTACGGCTCTTTGCTCTAGATTCTTCAATCAAAACACCTTATACCGTCCTAGAGCCGTGACTACATTGGTCACACTTCTTCTTCTTTTTTTTTTTTTTTTTTTTTTTTTTTAAATTTTAAATAGATTGGCTAAGAGAGTGAGACCAGCTAAGAGATAATAACAAGAGCAGTCCAAAAAGAAGCTAAGATACGTGGTTCACCAAGAGGACAAGATAGCACGATTTAAGTCTCATCTAATAGCATCTTAAACAAGAAAAGGGATTATGCACAAGTCAGACAAAGCACAAAAACATTCAATCATTCACACCATCAGAAATGAGAGATATGTACAGTGACATATCAACAACAAAACAAAACACAAAAATTTTGGACTTGACTAGTCAACTACAAGCAAGATGACTAGTCAACAGTGTTGAAATGTGCTTTGAAGACAAAGAACAGACCAGCTAATCAATCAATTGAGCAAAGACCAATGGATTGCCGAAGTGTAACATGTTTATGAAAATCCAAGGCCTTGGTGAGTATATCTGCTAGCTGTTTTTCAGAGGGAACAAATTTCAAAGATAAAATGTTGTCTTCCACAAGATCTCTAATAAAATGGTGCCTAATGTCTATATGCTTAGTCCTAGAGTATTGAACAGGATTTTTTGAAATATCTATGGCACTCATGTTGTCACAATAGATTAGAAAGGATGATTGAGCAAGACCATAGTCTTCCAACATTTGTCTCATCCAAAGGAGTTGAGTACAACAACTCCTAGCTGCAACATACTCTGCTTCAGAGTGGATAAGGAGACAGAATTCTGTTTTTTGCTATGCCAAGCAACAAGATTGTTGCCTACATAGAAGACCCCCCCGGAAGTGCTTTTCCTATCATCACTACAACCTGCCCAATCGGCATCACTATACCCAACAAGATTGACACAAGTGTCATAGGTATACCATAATCCAAACTCAATAGTCCCACTCACATATTTAATGATTCTCTTAACAGCAAACAAGTGAGACTCTTTTGGATCACTTTGAAACCGAGCACACACACCAACACTAAAAGAAATGTCAGGTCTACTAGCAGTCAAGTAGAGAAGACTCCCTATCATGCTTCTATAGAGAGTTTGATCCACACTTTTGCCATGCAAGTCTCTATGAATCTTAGCACTAGTGCTCATTGGAGTTCTTGCAGATTTTGCCCCCTCCAAACCAAATTTGGTCACAAGATTTTTTGCATATTTAGATTGAGATACAAAGATCCCATCATGGCTTTGTTTAATTTGAAGACCTAAGAAATAGTTAAGCTCACCTACAAGACTCATTTCAAATTCACTAGTCATGACATGAATAAAATCTTGAACATGCAAATCAGAGGTAGAACCAACCACAATATCATCAACATACACTTGAGCAATCAAGACATCCTTCTTAAACCGTTTCACAAACAAAGTTTTATCAACAGACCCTCTAACATACCCATTTCCTAGAAGATGAGAGGATAACCTCTCATACCATGCTCTAGGAGCTTGTTTCAAACCATAGAGAGCCTTTTTTAACCGAAACACATCATTTGGATGATGTGGATCTTCAAAACCCTTTGGTTGCTCAACATAGACCTCTTCATTTAGGACACCATTCAAGAAGGCAGTTTTGACATCCATTTGATAAAGTTTGAATTTCAAATGACAAGCAATGGCAAGAAGCAATCTAACTGATTCTAATCTTGCAACAGGGCAAAAGTTTCATCAAAGTCAATGCCTTCCATTTGAGTGTATCCTTGAGCAACCAATCTAGCCTTGTTTCTTACCACATTACCTTGCTCATCGGTTTTATTTTTGAAAATCCACTTAGTGCCTATGACATTAGTGTTGACTGGTCTAGGAACAAGGTACCAAACATCATTTCTCACAAATTGATTTAATTCTTCCTGCATTGCAAGAAACCATTCACCATGGTGTAGGGCTTCTTTCACATTTCTAGGCTCTTCCTTGGAGACATAACACACATGGCTAATTTCTTGAGCAAGTTGCTTCCTAGTTCTCACTCCCTGATTAAGAGGGCCAATAATGACACTCTCAGTTTGAGTGAGAGGACTAAGAGATATGAGAGCTGGCACTGGACGGATGGGATGGAACTAGAAGTTGAAAAAGTTGTGAGTCACCGGGACAGAATTTCCAAAAGTTGATAGGTCAACCACAAGATCCAGACACTGGAGATTCTTGCTCAGGAGGAGGAGGAGGTAAAAGATCATCCTCATCCAATGCCATCTCTGTAGATGCAGCAAAATCATCAATAGTGACATTTATGGATTCAATGATGGTTTTGGACCTCTGATTGTACACTCTATAGGCTCGGCTTGAGGTGGAATACCCTAGAAATATTCCCTTATCACACTTAGAATCAAATTTAGCAAGATGCTCCCTATCTCTCAAAATATAGCATGTGCTACCAAAGACCCTAAAATATGACACATTAGGCTTCTTTCCTTTCCAAATCTCATAGGGAGTTTGTTTGGTACCAGACCTCACAAATACCCTGTTTGAGATGTAACAAGCTGTATTGACAGCTTCAGCCCAAAAGTGTTTAGCAAGATTTTTGCTATTTAGCATCACCCTTGCCATTTCTACAAGCACCCTATTCTTTCTCTCCACAACGCCATTTTGCTGAGGTGTAATAGGTGCAGAGAACTCATGTTTAATTCCCATTTCTTCACAAAATTTCAGAAACTGAGAATTCTCAAATTCAGTGCCATGATCTGTTCTAATTCTAACAAGAGGTAGATGACTAGTCATCTTCTCTTTTTGCAAAAGGTGACAAACAGACTTAAACCTTTGGAAGGTTTCAGATTTCTCACGTAAGAATGAGACCCAGGTGAACCTAGAGAAATCATCAACCATGACAAGAATATATTTCTTTCCACCAAGGGACATCGTTTGGATAGGACCAACAAGATCCATGTGAACAAGTTCTAGACTAACATTAGTTTGAATGTGTTTAACCTTTTTGTGTGACACTCTAACTTGTTTGCCTAATTGACATCCTTCACAAACATGCAGGTCAGATTTTTCAAGCTTTGGTAGACCACTTACTAACTCTCTCTTGGACAATTTATGCAAGTCTCTAAAATTCACATGTCCAAGCCTTTGATGCCACAAAACACTTGTTTCATTTACAACCTTGTTGCAAACTACTTCTTTTGCATCATTGACACCATCAATACAGTAGCAATTGTCCCTAGACCTTGCCACGCTAACAATCTCATTGTCACCTTTTCCAATGATTTTGCAGCCATGCTTGGAGAATCTAACCTCTACTATTCCATCGTCACACAGCTGACTCACACTAATAAGATTGGATGTGAGACCCTCAACAAATCTAACATTCTTAAGCTTGGGCAGACCAGGGATACAAACAGTACCTTTTCCAACAACTTGAGACCTATGACCTCCACCAAAAGTCACAGTGCCTCCATCAAAGGGGGTGAGGGATGAGAAAACATTTTTATCCCCAGACATATGTTTGGAACAACCACTATCAAAATACCAAGAGTTGGTGTTTGAAGCAGCAAAGGCATTTAGCACAACAAGAGATTTGGTATGACCTCTTGCAATCCAAGAAGACTTAGGCACAATGGGAGAACTCATTTTGAGGGAGACAAGTTTGGCTATCTTAGTAACTTCATTCATCAAATGATCAACTTGATCTTGCAAAGATCTGGGATTCCTTTTAGATTTTGAAGACAATTTTCTGGTTTTATCTTTGCTGAACATATGATAGACTGGTCGAATATGACCAGTCAACCCACACCTGTGACAAGTTGGAACAAACTTAGGTTTCTTGACAACCTGCTGAACATCAGAGGTACAGTGATTGGAGTTTCTGATTTGACAAAATTAGTGGTAAAGCTAGACGAACTAGAACCAAAGTGATTAAATCCAAGGCCACCTTTGTCCCCATGAACTTTTCCCATATTCAACATTTTGTCAATTTTTCAAGCACCAATGGTCATAGATATAATCTTCCTATTTGCTTCATTCAATTCACCTAGGAGCTGTTTGTTTGAGTTCTGGAAACCAATGTTACTTTCCTTGAGCACATTAACTTGATTCTCAAGGTTACTCCTAATTGACACAAGAGCATCACTTTCTTTTTCTAGAGACTCAAATTTGTCACTTAACTCCTTTTTGGTTTCTTTTAGGATGAGAATTTCATGTTGAAGATCTTGGTTATTAACCTCAAGTTTGAGGCTCTCTTCTTTCAAACACAAGGTCTCTTTAAACAAACAATCATATTTTCTTCCTAATGACTCGTATGACAGGTCATCGACTGAATCAGATTCATCAGACATGGGCTGCACAGAGGCAACAAAGTCAACATGTTGGTCATCAACATCAGAGGAAGATGAATCCTCTTGAGACCCTTCACTTTCACTCTCACTCCAGCTCACTTTCATGGCCTTGTCCTTTCCTTTGGAGTATTTTTTCTGATTGTTCGCACAGTCAGCAGCATAGTGTCCAATGCCTCCACATGTGAAGCACTTGACAGATTTTCTGAAATCTTTCGTGAAAGGTTTGACATCCTTATTCCTCTCATTAGACCGATCAGTTGATGGTCTAAACAGTTTCTCACTACCAGAGCTGCCCTCTCTAGCAAACTTTCCCTTATCCTTAAGAATTCTCCTAAATTTTTTGACAAACAAGGCCATCTCATCCTCAAAACCTGAGGATTTTTCATCAACTTTCAGAGAGGAAACATGCACTCCTTGAAGTGCAACATTTTTTGATTTTTTGGAGTCATTTTCTTCCATATTCAATTCCATCTCATAGGTTTTCAGTTTTCCTACAAGCTTGCCAAGCTTAATTTCATTTAAATTTTGGACCTCCATGATTGCGGTTTTCTTTGCTCTAAACCTAGATGGTAGAACACGAAGAATTTTCTGAACAACAAGAAGCTCTTCAATGGGTTGACCTAGACTCATGGCTTCATTTGTGATCATCTCAACTCTCCCATGGAACTCAGAAATAGACTCAGTTTCAGACATCCTAAGTTCTTCAAATTGTGCAAGCACCATCTGAAGTTTTAGGGTTCTAACTTGGTCATCCCCTTCATGAACCACCCTTAGTTTATCCCAAGCTTGTTTAGCATTAGGGATATGTTGTATATGTGCAAATTGTGTGCTAGACAAAGCAGTAACTAAGGCATTTCTGGCCTTCTTGTTCGAATATGCACCAAACACCTCAGCTTCAGTCCATTCTGACCTAGGTTTGGGCACATCCTCACCAAAAACAGTCTTGACCGGAGCAACCCACTCTTTTGTGAGATACTCACTTGCATACTCATCAAGAGCATCAAGAAATATCTCAAATTTTTCTCTCCATGCAGCGTAGTTATTACCGTCAAAATAGGGAGGGGAGTTGCAAGATCCAGCAACTCGATCCCTTTCCATAGTGAACACACCTAAACACCAAAACAAATCCTAGGATCTCTCTATTTGTGTTAAGAGCTGAAGCTCTGATACCAATTGAAATTGGTACTTAGGTGACAAATGGTAGATTTAATTACACAACCAAAACAAAACAACTCAGCAATCTTCACACACTTTAAACCTTGACCAAATACACGTATGACTAGTCAACTGCTAGTCATGAACAATCACAATCAAGAGAACATACAGATCATGCCACAATGTACCTGCAGCCTAGAAGATTACTAGTGACAACCTACGCACTCAGAAGGACCCATCAATCTAGGCATCCCCTGTGCTAGCAACAACTATGTGAAAGTGTGTGAAATCATCAAAATCATGCAAACATCAAACAGCAGATAAAGATGACTAGTCAACCATCAAGAACACAAACCCAGAAAAATTACAGATATGCAAAACAGATTTTGTTCACCCGAAACCCACCATTGGGAAAAACTGGGAGTCATCAACCGACCAGGCAATCCACTAAGTAGAAAAAGATTCTTACAAAGGAAATACAACCAAGCTCAAGATTCACCTAGGTCAATTTAGGAATATGAGCAATACCTCATTTGTGCAATCTCCTTCTCCAACTTAGCAAAACTTGAAGCTCAGTTCTTCATGGCAATGGCAGCTCCTTCTCCAGCTCGTTCATCCCATGGCACAAGCTTGCAAGTTCCAACACGAACCAAGAACAATATTTGGATTCAAAGGAGAATGACCAATTTCTTCAAGAAACCATACTCTTGAAGAAATCAGTCTTGAATCTGACCTAGATATAAATGAGAGATGATTTGAATAGCTAGATGCAGATTCGGGTTTTCAAAAGCAGTTTTTCAAAAAGAAATCAATTGGAAAAACTCATAGATGAAAAGTATATGGTTCTCTCTTGAGGAAGAAGAGAAAGAAAGCAAAAACAATCTTTCCAAAAATTCCACACAAAAGTGACAGCCGCCAAATGACCAAAAACGTGACCTTTACAGTCAAAAATTCGTTAGGTCAGAAAACCACAGATGGCAGCATAGAGAGAGAAAGAGGAATAGGACAAAACAGTTTGTTATCCAGTTGGAAGCAAGGATGACTAGTCATATGAGAAACGGATGACTAGTCATCATTTTATGAAGACTGTTTAATGTAATGATATGCAATGCACAATACCTTTGTTAACTTGCATGAGCTTCCATAGAACAAAGATTAGAGAAGAGCACCAATAAAGGTTTTCCCTAATCTAGACTTGAGCTTGATAAATTACATTACACATCCTATTACAAAGTTGTCAAGGGAAACCAAAAGAAAATAGTAAAAACCATACATTAACACTTTTCATGATTGATAGCTTCTTCACAACAAAATTCACAGCCCTAGTGTTTCTTGGACTCTCTCTACTATAACAACAGTGAGATGAAAGGAAGGTGAAATAGGGGTTTTATAAGGGGATAAAGTCGGTGGGACTCCCTTGATCTGAGACTTGGACGCCAAACTACTAAATAACAGCTGGAAAACTACAACTAGTGCTAGTTCAAAATACGTTTGAATTTAGAAACTTTTCATTTTTAACCCACAAGGATTAGGACTGTGATATTACGGTGCTAATTACAGGCTGACAAGAAAATTAGAGTTGGGTAATATCAATATAGATGAACTTTTATTTAAAAAAATTATGTTTTGCTCAAAGTAATTACATAAAACCTAGATACCAATTACACTATTAACACCAATTTGCAAATGGGAATGAAATATTGCAAATAATTATGGGTGCATTAGACAATTTTTTTTTTCAATACCCAAAAAAAATTACTTTATGTATTTTTTTTAAACATTCTCTTTTAAAAAAAATTACTTATAAATTCTTTTTTATGAGAAATAGAAATGAAAAATCGCTGAAGAAAACCATAAAATATCCCAAGTTCGAAATTCCCCCACTCCTTTGACCATAACACAAATAATAATAACTTTTAAGTATTTTAAAATTTAAACCAACCAAAATTCTTAGCACATGAGAATGGCCCCAAGATCATCTCGGTCTTGGTAATATAACACTCAATCGTCAGAGCATTATGGCCTCACATTCATTCGAGATACAAAAGTCTTTTTGTTCAAAGCAATACTTTTAAAGAAAAATATAAAGAAAATTTACCTATCCCTCTGGTCAAAATTGTTTGTTTGATTGTAACCGTACACAAGCATACACATATAGTTAAAATTCAAAAAAGTTATATCTTGCGATTTCAATTAAGTAAAAAACTTTGTGGCCATCAACTAGTTCTTAGGGTTCATTTGAGACTGCTTCTTTAAGAAACACTTCTATTTATAAAGCGCTTGTAACTTTTAATACAAAATGGTTAAAATTTTCATTATAAATTTAACTACTTCCTAGGAATGCACTTGAGAGTGCTTCTTGAAGAAGCACACAACAAGTGCTTCTTTAGAAAGTGATTCTACGATTCAAAAACACTACTTCTTAATTTTCCAGCCAAATGCAGTCAGAGAAGCGCTTTTGGCTGTCATAAAGTGTTTTGAGCCCCTCTAGAAGCACTCCCAAAAATGTTAGTCTAGTTGACCAAACAAAAAAAAAAAAAAAGGCTCTTAGTGTGTTGTGGTATTTATCTTTCCAATATTTCAAACATTCAAAGTTCGAATTTCCCCTCCCCATTGATTAAAAAAATACTTTCCGCCATTTTTGCTAAAAAAATCATCATTTTAAAACTTTCAATAGCCTAACATTAACCAATTGGGTGTTTAGTTGGATTGCCCCATACCTTTGGTGTGCTCCCAAGTGGTCCTGCGTTCAAGCTCCCATGGTATCTCCTACCTCCCTCTTCCTAACTTTGACAAAAAAATCCTAACATTAAAACTTAAAAGAAAGTAAAACTAGCCAACGAGGTGCAGCCTAGTGAAAAAGGGCATTGATTTGCAGACCAGTGGTCTCAAGTTTGAACCTCATGACATCTTAGTAGTTTATATGTGTGAGCAACTCCCCTTCCCTTATAGTTTAGACTATCGCTTATATTAAAGAAAAATGAAAAATAAGAGGCGTACAAAGAAAGGGGAAAAACTTTCATCAAGTCCTTTGAAAAAATGAAAAATAAGTATGCTTGGCATGTCCAAACATGATGAGGATGTGTTCCAAAAAAAAAAAAAAAAAAGAAACAGTTGTTGGCAATGCGATGTGTGAGTGAGCAAATGGAGAAATATCATCAATGAATGAAGTTAAGGTTTCACACCCAAAATTAATTGGCAATATGGGGAGTACTCGAATTCCTTATAACTCATGATGAGTCCCTTAACTTTTTTAATGTGGGACAAATACTCTGAACAATCAAATTGAATTTGCAAAGAATGATTCTGAATTTTAAAAATAAATTTAGCTCTGAGAATCAGCGGGTGGGGTTGGTGATTTATTGTATAAGAACAGTAAGTGAATTTGGGGTTTTATGAGGAGAAAATAAAGTCGGTGGGGTTTCTCTATATGATGGTTTTTCCTTGTAACGGTCGGATTTAATTGAAGTGTTGTTTGATCGGAGACTTTGATGCCAAGCTACTAAATAACAGCTGAAAAACTACAACTACTTTTTCAAAAAGCTTTTGAATTTAGAAACTTTTTTACCCCGTGTTGGGCTCTTTTTCCTTCGGAAGGCTTGTCCGGGCTTGTTGATTCTTGGACCGCTATAGAGTGATGAATCAAGCCTTTGTTGCCACTTTTTTTGAGTTAGAGAGAACTAGGCCCAAAGCATCTCGAGGGAGAAGCAAGTCCTAGGGGACTACTTTGTTCTTTTTCCAGCGACTTCGTGTTTTGTGCTAATGTTTCCAACAGCTAAATGAAGAGTTGGAGATGGTCCATTGATGTTGCACAGGCTTGGCATGAGAGTTTTCTTTGGTGAATCAAGTTACTACTATGCTTTGCATGATAGGCTTGTGGCATGGGAGCTAAGAGAAAATGAGCATAAAGAAAGGATTAAGGCTTGAGATTTTGGGTGTTTTCGGTAGCTAGATGAAGTGCCTGCAATGTCTACATTTTCTTACCAAAAAGGTACTTAATAGCTCGCATTGATTTTGAATGAAACAACTCCAAAATGAGTTAATTACGTAATTGTGTGAAGGAAAAATTTAAAGACAAAATTGAAAATAGATCCTTTTACATGAACAATTGAAAGTATTTTATCATGAAATGTACAACAAAGTGCATCGATAAAATTGTAACACAGATCATAAGGTAATTAATTGCATATTTTGATGCATCAAATTATTCAAAAAATGGAAAAACATTTACTTAAATATCATCATATTATAGAACAAGCATGAGGATTCTCATCACTAAAGGCAGCAGTGGTTTGATAGCCATAAGCACTAGTGGAATTTGCAGGATTTTGAGAATAGCCATGAGAAGGGCCATCGTAGCCATGCTTGTAGTAGTTGTACCATGATGAAGGGCACTTCTAACCTTGCTCTCACATCCGGGGCAGTCCATATGGACTCTCATCTCTACTGTCTGAGAATTGAAAAGCATCATGTCAAAGTGGTTTTGTAATCAATAGTCAGATAATATCATCTCAACTTCATTTCATTTGTTACCCAAAAAAAAGCATAGAAACAGAGCAGAAACAGAAGTTGTCTTACCGTCATTCTGCTTTTGCAAATGGTTGAAGAAATCTTTATGAGCTTTTCTGTATGAAGCTGTATCTATGAAATTGACAGTGTATATATATGTAGTTTATTATGAATTTCGTGCACCGACTTTAATCTCCTTCTACCTGTCTTGCAGGTTACAGATGGGATCTTTAAGCAAGACATTACTTAGCAAGTATCCCATTTTTCGACCAATAAAAAGGGGCCACCTGTCCTGCTCCATCTCTTTTATGGGATCCATTACAAGCTACAAGGTTTAGAGAGGGGCATTGACTTCGTATTTAATACTAAGTCAAATTAATTATTTCTCAGATATTAATTGTTTAATATAATGCATGACTGAAATAGTTGACCGTTGGAGTAGGAAATTTTGAGTCTAAGAAAGGCACATGTATACTGGCCAAAACTGCCGGATCATGTTTTAGTGTTTTTGGTTCTGAGACGGGACCATGTCTGATATGGGAAATATTATTGCCACATGTTAGAATGTGGTTTTAATTCTTCTAAGCATGCGTCAATGCCTTACATTTCTTCCCTTCTCAGTTCAATCAAGCGAAACCAAGCTACGTTAGATTGCCATTGGTTTTGTTGATGATGATCACTATATCCAGGTATGAATTTATTTGTTTACGTTATATAGTTTAATTTTATATGCTATGCTATAGATACGGTCATCCTAATGACTGACGAAAATGCACCCATTACAGAATTGAGATTATAAATCTAATAATTCTATTTATTTCCTTATATTCCTTTTTTGGTGGGACAAACTTCATAAGGGTCTGAATGAGTTCTAAAGTTCTAAAGTTCCATGAGTTCTAATACAAACATGGAATAACTAATCAAAACAACAAAAGTTTCATGAGTTCTAATAGACGCATGCTAGCAAGTCAGTTAACCATGACGAAGTTGACATGTCATGGTAGACCGCATGTTTGTACCCTCTAAAATCTGCTGCAGGGTCTCAACTGCTTGATAAACTTGGAAAGGCCTTGTACGCAATGCAACTGATTCCCCTAATGCCACGAGCGGCCTAGTACAGGACAACATACACTCGTTGTGCTCCAGCAAAGAATTTGAACTTAATGCCTTAGTAAAAAGTACAAAATTGAAAAAGTTGAAGTCATAACAAATTTATAATTTTACCTCAGTGAGTCCTCTTCATATCTAAAAAACAATATTAAGTACAAACTCAATAACGAATTTGGTAGATGATCACTGAAACAAGAAACGAATTCACTAGAACAAGAAACGAATTCAGTAGACTCCACCTAAGTCAGCCTTCTCTTCACCTCAAAACCCGTGAGGCTTCAGAGTACACGCAGCGGAACAAATGATACCAACGCCCACAAGTGAGACTTGCCTCACGCAGGAAACTTTCGCACACACATATACGGGAAAGCTCTCAACCTTCTATTCACAATAGCAAAGGATTACAAATTTTCAGTTTCAGTTGGATTACCACATCAATTGGTATCTCAACCACACACCTTCACAAGGTATTTATAAGCTTACACTATGTAGATGACACCCCCATCTATGTAGGAAACCTTGCCAACCGTTAGATTAGCCACCTAGACATGTTTTCCCTCCACAAAAACCTGTCTAGCACTCACAAGCCGCCACCTTGTAGACCACTCATGTCATCATGGGGCAGATTTTTCTCCTTAAAAATCTCTCCACTACTTAGAGCATGCTGCCACTATCAAGTAACCACCCACTAATGCTCCAAGATATGCCACAACCCGAGTTTTAAGCATGCAGCACCTCTAGCCACGTCCAACCACCCATGGACTGCTCAAAAACCGTTTTGCCCACGTCTTAGACCCACTCCAGCACGTCTCTAGACAAACTGCCACGTTCAGCCACGTCCAGCACAATCTGCCCACGTGCGCTGTGCAATCTGCCTTGCGCATTGAGCGCTGCCTTGCACTGCGCAACTTGCCTTGCTCGCTACCTACCTTCCTGTGTGTTGCGCTGCACAATCTGCCTTGCGCATTATGCGTTGCCTTCCTTGTGTGCTGCGCTGCGCTCCTGCCATGTTTTGGCTGCCAATTCCCAGCCCAAAACACATGTCTTCCGACCTTGTCTTGCTTTACGAGTGCACCTCCCACGCACCCTTGGCTTGCCTTGGCATGGTGCAAAACATCAAAACTGTCCCATGGCCTATGCCAACTTGTAAGGGTCTTACAGTTACCCACAACCAAATAAAAAATAAAAAAAATAAGGAAAGTAGAAAAAATAATTGGGATGCTTTTGTACATGGATATATATACAACAACAACAACTATTCAAAGACTATCAATCATACGATTGCAAGAAGAGGGGTATCAAAGATCATACATATATGAAAGTGTAGAAAAAGAGAATAAATTTTTGATCCCCACTTGACAGGACCTGCCCCGTATTCCCCTTAAGAATCCATGGCAAACCTTGCTTCCCGTTTGACATCTACCTAATGTCGGACCCACTTTACTAAAAAGCCTTGTAGCCCTAATTTAAAGTGGATAAATAGTTCGACTTCTACCAAAATTTAGACAGCATCTCCCCCGTACTTGGAACAATTCCCAAATTACCATCCCTGCAAACACCAGAACAACCCAACTTCCAACATGTACAAGGTAAGGACATGCACAACACTTAAGACTAATCCAAAGGGCTTTACACCCTCAATCAAAACTCGAAACGAGCAAGCAGAGCATCTAAAGATTCAGTTTAAAACTAGGGGAAAGTAAAGTAGAGAAAGATAAAGGAGGAATTCCTACAGTGGGGATAACGGTGATGCCTCGACGTGGTTGTCTTAACCTCAGATATCTAGGATATTTAGGACCTGTAGTCTCAATGCACATGCTCAAGAAACCTCAAACCTGGAACGTAAAATCCACATATATACACGTATACATATACATATATATATATACACACACAGAGAGCTTCTATTGAGGGATCCCTCAAATAAGCTTATTTGAGGGACAACCCTTATAGGGCCCACTCCGGATTGTATCTCACTAATCCAAATCACCTATTTTGTAGATACTCATTCAAAGATCATTTCTACAAAAAATAACTTGAATCCGATATCATTTGACCACTCAATAAAGTTATTGAAATTTTAGTATTTTCTAGAAGCACTGTGTTCATTGATTTTGTAAGACACAATTGGATGTCGAAATGGTTTCCGAATTGTCTAATTTTTTGTAAGGATGATCAATGAATGAAGGCCTAAAAAATAGATTGTTTGGATCATTAGAAAATAAATTGTAGAGTACCCTAAAGGCATCCCTCAAATTAAATTATTTGAGGGATCCCTCAGTAGAAGGGGACTGTATATATATATAATATAAATATAACTATAAATGTACACACACCCAAAACAAACACATCACCAATATGTACCAGGGGAAACAATCCAACACAGGAATTGTTTTATTAGGCCGCATGGCAGAATTCTCAATACTCATCTGGCTAGGGAATGAGTAGTCCAACCAGGGGACTATTACTCCCCAGACACACAAGGTAGAATCCTCAATACCAAGAAGGAGTTGAATCATGCCAGTTTTAAAATCATAGTTGGGCATATTATCTGGAAAAACAATGCATGAAGGAGATGCAGTACGGCTATGATGCAAATAATCATTTAATGTTCTAACTGAAGGATTTTCACCTTGATTAACTTGGTCACCCATGGTTTCAGATTCATTAGAGGTATCAAAAAGATTTCCGAATAAAGTTTTTGATTCAGGACGTTTAGCAAATCTTCCTAGATGATCTCTATATCGCATGTAAATTCAAATAAATAAATAAAAAGGAAAGTGTACCTAATGTAAAGAAAATCTTGCGGTCTTCATAAAGCCGCTCCTTGCAAAGACGCCAAAAATTGCTTGCTTAACCCAAGTGCAGGTCTCGCGCAATAGTAAATCTCGTAAGTCAAGTATCGTATCCACAGAGAGCGGTGTTAAAGTGCACAAAATATGTAAGATAACTGCAACAAGAATAATATGATTAAAAGATTAGAAGAAAGTTCAATAATAATAAAACACTAAGACGTCGGGGTTCCACCTTCAAAATACATATGTAATCCCGTTAGTTTGATTCTCACTATGATTGTTCACAATTAAAACCCAATTTAATTTCGTTTAGAGAGAATTTCAAGTATAACCTGTACCTACAACAACAACCTATCAAGAAATAATTTCAATGAAATCAAAGCAATCTACTAATTTTTCTCAAATCTTAAAAGCATGGATGTTTTTACTAGACTATAGGAAAAGCTTGACTAAACCTATGAATAAGATTATCAAGCACCCATCAATCGATCAAAGAGAAAAACTAAAATTAAATTGAACAAATCCATAAATAAGAATTTAACATTAAAGCTCCATTAGAATCAAACTAACGAAACCACATAGTATCTTGAAGGCTTTCCCCCTAGCCTTAGCTAGGGAGTTAGTTCTCCATAACAAAGAAAAATAACTCTAGAAAAACAAAGTTTTTGGGCCAAAAAAAGTAGAATATCTGAGACAAAGCAAGTAGCTCCCTTTTATATCCATGAAACCCCTAACCACTTAGGATTTATTTTCCACCTTGAATTTAACTTCTCCACAGTCTTATGCATGCACGTCAGCTTCCTCTTTTGATAAGTCATGGTCTCTTACTTAGCACATGATGAGTCTCCAATCAATTAGCTTAGTTTTCTCTTTTATTTCATCTCTTTTGCACTCCAGTAAGCTACCCATATAATTCCAATATTATTTGCCTACATAAAATTGGCCAAAGTCAATGCAAAATAATATTAAACTTTATTTGAAAAATTAAAAATATAGTAGACCAAAATAAATAAATTAGTAAATAAATAAGCTCTAAGGGTATATTTTAGGGACATAAATGATGCACTTCTCAGCTATTATAACTTTCATTGAGGGATTCTTCATATAAGCTTATTTGAGGGACACTCCTTATAGAGCCCACTCGGGATTGTATCTCACTAATCCAATTTGTCTATTTTGTGGATACTCATTCAAAGATCATCTCTACAAAAAATAACTTTAATCCGATATCATTTGACCACTCAATGAAGTTATTGAAATTTTAGTAATTTCTAGAAGCACTGTGTTCATTGATTTTGAAGGACACAATTAGATGTCGAAACAGTTTCCGATTTGTCTAATTTTTTGTAAGGATGATCGATGAATGAAGACCTAAAAAATAGGTTGCCTGGATCATTGGAAAACAAAATCTCCTAATTTTTTTTTACTCAAATTAGATAATTACAATAAAATATAAATTCTATACCTAATAGGAATGTTGACTCACACCAACACTCCCCCTCAAGTTGGTGCATAGATATTAGTAATGCCCAACTTGTCAAGTGAGTTTTCAAATCGACGCTTTGACACGACATGGGTCAACAAATCTGCAAGCTACTCTGAAGAAGGCACAAAAGGTATAGAAATTAACTTATGCTCCAGCTTCTCCTTAATGAAATGCCGATCAACTTCTACATGCTTAGTTCGATCATGTTGCACCGGATTATTAGCAATTTCAAATGCAGACTGATTATCACAGTGGAGCTTTATAACAGCATTCGCTTTAAAGCCAATTTCAGCAAGTAACCACCTCAACCATAATATTTCACAAAACCCTTGGGCAATCCCTCTGTACTTAGACTCTTGCGGAGGATCGAGACACAATGTTTTGCTTCTTGCTACGCCACGTAACTAAATTACCACCAACAAAGGTGAAGTAACCTAATGTAGAATGTCTATCTATAATATTCCCTGCATAATCTGCGTGTGTGTAACCTTCTAGATCCAAGTGACCATTTTTCTTAAATAATAAACCTCTCCTAGGAGCAGACTTTAAGTAACTCAGAATACGAATCACAGTAGCCATATGATCTTCACTAGGTGAAGGCATAAATTGGCTAGCAACGCTTACAGCATAGGCAATATCACGGCGTGTTAATGATAAATAAATCAATCTTCCAACCAACCTTTGGTATCTTTCTCTGTTAGTTGGGACCTTATCCACATAAACACCAAGTTTATGATTCTCAACAATAGGTGTATCAGCTGGTTTACAAAGCATTCCAAGATCTGCTAGCAGATCCATGACATACTTGCTTTGTGAAAGAAATAAGCCATGTTTAGATCGAGTGACTTCCACTCCTAGAAAATATTCCAGACTGCCCAAATCTTTCATCTCAAATTCAGATGCTAAACGTTTCTGCAGTCTCTCAATTTCTACAGTATCATCACCAGTCACAATCATATCATCAATATAAATGATCAACAAAGTCACCTTACCAGCCCTATGTTTAATGAATAGAGTACGATCAATATTGGCATGTTGGTAACCAAACTTCTTCATAGCGGTGGTGAATCTGCCAAGAGTACATAGGCAGCCTAGAGTGATGCCTAGATGCAGCCGCGGGTTAAACCTTGCTTATGTATTTTATTGAATGTGGTGAGGACCTTGTCGTTGGTCTTGAAATTCGGGTGAGAACGAGATGTGATTGTGTTAGGAGGTTAAAACCTCGTATGTTCGATATTTGGGAAGTTATTTTATATTGATTATGGTGGGCATTTATTATTTAAAGGTCGGAGGCCGATTATGTGAATTGCATGAAATTATCTTGTGGGTGTTGCCGGTTGGGATATCAAATGTGTTTTATGCAAGTTGGAATTTTTGGGAAATGTTCAATTTACAGGGGAGATTCTGCTGAAATTTCGGCAGAAAATCTCGTGCCCTTACCTATAATTAGCTCGCAAACATTCATGGTCATCGATGAAGTGTCACCCTACAATGGCATTCTGGGCAAACCATGGATATCAACGCCATCACCTCCGCTACGCATCAGAAAATTTGCTACCCAATCACTGGAAGCTTCTAAATAAACTAGACTGAGTTTAGTTTCAAAACAAGAAATCATAGAAACTAATTAAAGTTTGACAGAATTAGGCATTCACGCCAATATAAAGAAGGTACCATAGAGAAAATATTTCAACGAAACCAAAACTAAATTCATAGTAAATATTTCAAATTAACTCAATAAGTGACAATAAAATGTTCTAATGACATTGGAGTAATTTTATAGCAATTATAATATTAAAGTTGTAGATATAACATGATGCCGTAAGGCTAACGGCTGAAGGGAACCAGAAGCAAAATAAATCGGTTTTTTTTTTCCATACCTGATAGGATATTTATGCCAGTTTTGATCCGTAAAGAATTTAACGGTCCACAACATTACACCAAATTTGAACGTAATAGCGTTTTGTGCAACTTTCATCATCTATAATAATAATAATAATAATAAATAGAACATTTCTCAAAATATGCTGCACCTTTTTTTCCCCAATTATTTCCCGTGGCAATTTGACGTATAATAATAATACCACATAAATTAGTCTCTAGGTTTATTTATTTATTTATTTTTCCTCCAAACACTAACAGCAATTTCCCAAACGTTAGCAACAAATTATAGAAATATAAATGTACCAACAATATTTAAAGCAACTGGAATTGTATAGACAACATGAAAGCTTTAAACTGCATCTATCCATAACAAATTGTAATTTTCAATTTGAATGTCCAATACAAATACAAAAGTTTCAGTACAAAAGTTATAAGGTATTAAAGCAATAGCAGTATGGGAAGAAAACAACTTTAACATACAAATGCTTTACATTGTTATAAAAAAAATATATAGTTTTCCTTTTCCGTAAAGCCAAATACAAAGCCTTTATATTATAATATCATATAAACAAATTAGAAAGCTTTTAAGGTACAATAAAATTGAAGAAAACAAAATAATAGGTAAGTAAAAGCAAAATAAATAATAAGTAAGAAGGTGAGTTTGGTACGATGAACCACGTTAAATACGTTGTCCTAAAGCCTCTATAGCCTCCCTACGTGTAGGTACTGACGGTCTACAAGACTCAAAGATACGACTCCTTGTACACAAACTCAAGATCTGCTATGAGAACGTTCATAGACGAATATAGGTATTCAAGTTACAGAACCATTGCCAAAATGATAATATAAAGTAGAGAATATTATAAAAGTAGAAAATGAGAGAATTAGTTTGTGGTGGTGATTGTGGTATGTGATATTCTGATGGTGTATTGTGGTTGTTTTAAATGTGAAGGAGGAGTGACCTTTTATAGGCATCCAAGAACATGAAACCTCCACCAACTAGAAAATTAAGAGATTCAATATAAAAATAAAACCTGAATATTAAATACTTATAACCCCCACAATAAATAAAAACTGTTAAATTTTTAAAACCTTTTTTAAAATTCCAACATTAACAACTTGAACAAGGCTGCTTTTGTTTTCTCAAGTGCTAAACGTGGACTATGGTCCTTTTCATGGCTTAAAAATTCATAGGAAACCACGCTTCAATTGTTGTTAACTATTTATTTTTTAAATTAACTCCCAAAAATTGATTGGAATTAGCATGAAATCTGTTTCTCATTCATGGCCGTATGTCTTATTGGTCCATCATACATTTGGGCTTCTCCTTTTTCTTTTCAGGGCATCATACATTTGAGTTTTGAACTTAAAATTTCTTCCCCGTCATTAAGAAACACTATTGACTGAGAGGTACTGCGTACCATTTTTATTTCTTAAGAACTAAATTATAAACTTTAAAGATTACAAAGAAGGAAACATCCAAACTTAGAATATATGCATATACACACCAAAAGAGGTAAAATGGATTTAGGGCTTATTTCACGAAATTCGCAAGCACTTAACATACAATTAAAAGAGTGATGCTTTTTTTCAGGGGTAAACTTCAATAAGAGACCTGAGGCCCAATGTATGTGTAATCTTATAGTGAGAGAATCCAGCAGTCAGAAAGAGCTTTTCCCACTCTGCTTCACTACGCTCTTTGCCACTGACGTCGACCATCATCAACATATCCCACATGAGCTGAGTTTCAATTGATTTCTTATCCATCTCCTTATCATCTGCAGACACATTTATGTCCAGGATGATAACCTTTCCTCCTTCATTTTTGCTCAGAATTGCTTCTCTACTCTTCTGTAATATCTTCACGCTTTCCTCATCACTCCAATCATGCAGAATCCACTGATCATTGATGCCATGCATTAATTAATGGTTAATCACTTTAAAGTAAGACTTGAATTTATACTCACAACCACATCAGTCCATAGAATTAGTGTATGGTACCTGCTTAATATACTTTGTACATGCACCGATTGACTTGTCATCGTTACTAATTCATTTATGAATAGTAAGGTTTGTTAAGATTTTAGAGCGACGGATCCGCAGACCACTAGAAACATCGATATTACCCCCAAATTAACCACCAACGTAGTCCAAGCTGGTGTGGGTTTATATAAAAGGGCATATGTTATCCGTTTTGTCCAAGTTTCCAATGTGTTACTTTACATTCTTCAACAAGATTGTCTTTTCGTTTTGAGTTTTATTATTAAACTCCCTAAAAATTCCTTAAATACACAACTCGAGTTGAAAGCCAAGCAAAACAAGGACAAGTTTAGAAAATTCTCCAAAGGCAAGGGTGAGATGTGTTTACTAACAACAAGGTAATAATTAATTAGGAAATTAAGGAATAATAAAAATGAGAGAAATAATTGAGTTTTATTATTACCTTGAGGAAAATTGCATTTGCTGGGGGTATCTTCTCAAACATGTCTCCTCCAACAAAATCCAAATTGTGAGTCCCTTGCAAGTTTGCAACAACATGTGGTTGGTCAAAGACAGTGCAATTAATGTTGGAGAAGGCCTTGGCAATGGCCTTGGCCATGGTTCCTGTGCCACCTCCAACATCAACCAAGGAATTCAAACCCCCAAAAACTCCTCCACACTCTTCAACTACTGCCCTTGCTATCAGCTGACAGTCAGCCTCCATTGCTTCATTAAACAAGCTACCAAACTTTGGTTGCTGAGCAGCCAAACCCCATAAAGGCCTTCCATGTGCCATCTCAAATGGGGAAGCTGGATGATCATGATTTCCATGATTGTTCATCTGGCACCAAGTTCCCATTAGATGAAATGGATCTGTCATTACTGGATCAAGAATCATAAGTAAAAATTGTGTGGTGCTTAATGGACCTTCCTTGAGGAGAAGCCTGGAAGCTGGTGTTAGGCTATACACCACAACAGCTTTTTCCTCCTCTTCATCATCAAGATCCTGATGAACAATATTCTCATTGTTGTTATTATTGTTTGGAATAAGTGGTAGCTGAACTTGCTGGTCTTGTGCAAAGAAATTGGAGTGGACGAGGATTCGCATGAGGCGTGCGATGAAATGAGCTTTCGAAGGGTGGACATTGAGGCCGGAAATGAGATTGGAAAGGGATATGGGTTGGCCATGGTTGTGAATCACATCTGGGATGCCTAATTGAACTGCACACTTTAATGACATGGAGTTTATGAACTGGAAGATATGATTCCACACATGAGCTTGAGCTTGAAGAAGCTCATGGCTAGTAGCACTCACTTTATCATTACTCAAACTCATTTATCTAAGTGTGTATGTTTATATGTGTAGTCAAAGAACACCGTTGGCTCTTATTTTAAGTCTTTTATACTGGTGATCTGCTTATATAGTCGTTGCCAACGACACAATCCACATCCCAATTATTTTAGTAAAGGGTTTTTTTTTTTTTTAATCACAAATGGTCCCTAAGGTTTGCCAAATTATCACCTTTGGTCCTTTTTATGTTTTTTTTTCGGACATTATTCGTCCCTTATGTTACACCTCACACATTAATTTGGTCATGCCGTCAAGTTCCATCAAAATTTTCCGTTAGATTGCTGACGGGGACGCCACATGGATTAAAAAATATTTTAAACATTTTGGGTTTTATCACAAATGGTCCCTAAGGTTTGCAAAATTAGCACCTTTGGTCCTTTACGTTTTTTTTCCTAACATTATTGGTCCTTTATATTTTTTTAAAATAGTTTAACATTAAAATCTTTTAGAAAAAATTTAATTAAAAAAAAGAGAAAATTTTCAAAATATAATTTGTTTTTTTTATTCAAATCCACTAGGCATGTTATTATTGGACATGTAGGCTCCATATACATGTCACGTCAAATCCGTTAGGTTCTGTTGAAATTTATGTTAAATTGATAAAAATTCAACAGAACCTAACAGATTTGACGCGACATGTATGTGGAGCCTACATGTCCAATAATAACATGCCAAGTGGATTTGAATATCTATAAAAAAATTAGGTTTTGAAAATTTTCACTTTTTAATTTTTTTTTTAATAAATATTTTAAATGTTAAACTATTTTCTAAAGGGTTTAGGGTTTTTCAACAAAATCTAACGGATTTGATGCCACATGTATGTGGAGCTTACATGTCCATTAATAACATGCCAAGTGGATTTGAATAAAAAAATGTATGTTTTGAAATTATTTTCTCTTTTAAAAAAAATATAAAATGTTAAACTATTTTTTTTATAAAACATTTCTTCATTTAGATCCACTTGACATTTTCTCATTCGCTATGTATGCACCACATATGTGTCATGTCAACAATTTAACAAAAAAAATTTAACAAAATCTCACGGCGGAATCAAATTGATGTGTGGGGTGTAACATAAGGACCAAAATGTCATAAAAAAAAATATAAAGGTCCAAAGGTGATAATTTCGCAAACCTCAAATACCATTTGTGATAAAATTCAAAATATTTAAAATATTGTTTAATCCACATGACATCCACGTCAGCAATCTAACTGAAAATTTTGACGGAGCGTGACGGCCGGGCCAAATTGATGTGTGATGTGTAACGTAAGGGACCAATATTGTCAGATAAAACTATAAAGGACCAAAGGTGATAATTTGACAAACCTTAAGGCCCATTTGTGATACAAAGTCTTAAGTAAATAATACTAGAAGGGGCCGTACGTATATATATATATATATATGCTAATATGATATGCATGTGCAGAAGGTTACTGTAGATTGAACTTTGAAGTGGGAGGGAGAAATTGACAAAGTGAAGTTTCATCTAATATTATGTATATGTAGGGCTAGTTTGGCATTGTCTTTGTGAAAATAATTGTCATCGATTTTGTGAGAGAAATCATTGTGAGAGAAAGCGTTTAGCGTTTGGTAAATTTTTTGTTAAAAATGTTGTTGGTACGGATTCCCTAATTAAAAAATGATTGCAGCAGAATCATTAAACTCAGCACCTCTTTGAAATTGATTCCTGCATAATCAGAAATTGAAAGCACCTTATTAGCTACTTTCTTTTATAGCTTTCTCTCACAACAATTTTTAATAATAAGTGATTTTCTCATAGTTTACCAAACTGGTTGGGTTTCCCAAATTTTTTTAAAAATCACTTATCACCCCAAATAAGCAATACCAAATAGGCACGTAATATTATGTATAATATGTTTTTCTCCTTCAATAATAATTATATTCTCTCCTTACCCAGAGAAGAAAAACTCTTCTCTTTCTCGGTTCTCTCCTCTATCCATCTTCTTTTCAAATTTGGAAGCACGAAGAACCTCAAATATTCAGAGATATTAATCTAAGTTCTCTTCTAACCCTTTTCATTCATTTTAAATATATATATCATCACTTTTTGATCAAAGTAAGCAAAACACCCAACTCCCGTTGCAGCCAAAAAAGAACCAAACTCCATGCAACCACACCAAGAAGGTTTACGAAGCATCAAATTATAGAAATTTCTAGAAATTGTGAAACCAAAAGAATTCTTAAAATTGATCCAAACCTAATAGTTAACAGTTTGTTGGCTTAATGACAGAGATAGTGGAGAAATACTCAAAACAGTTTGTTGGATGAAGGACAGGCAGTGGGGTAGGCTAAAGTTTGAGTTTCTACTCCAAAATTAATTGACAATAAACGAAGTAGCCTAACTCTTTATAAACCCATGTAAGGTCCCTTAAATTTTCGATATGGGACAAATACTAAACATTTTTAACATAACTATCATTCAAAATGGTTTCATCTAACAGCTAATCAAGTGGGTTATAGTTTGTGTCAAAAAGTTTCTTAATTCTGACCATATATACAAGTTTATTTTGGCCTTATGTGCATGATTTTTAAATATACCTAAGTTGATTTCTTTACATATTATTCTTATTGTGTACACTAGCAGACCCATGAATTTCTTAAGGGAGGTGCAATTTTGAAAGCCTAAAAGCTTTATATATAAAAATTGACAATCAAATATCCTTATAATTTAGACAATACCAATATCATTCATAAGTCAGAGAAAAAGAATAGCATTACAAATAAAGGTTTTTTAGGTTTTAGACATAAAAAAAATTTCACTTTTAGAAAAAGCCAAAGCTTTTTCAAAAAAGACAAAAAAACCACTCAACTTTCAAATCAAAGACATGCAAATGTATTGGATTCCTTAGGAAATCTAAAAATAAATAAGGGCATTTTTGTCCATTTTTGCTTTTTTTAAAATTTTTCTCTCTCCTTTTGCTTTTTCCAAAATGTCCCTACAAATAAACTACAATTGTTGTAGAAGAAAAAGTGAGCCTTGTTATTAAAAGCCCTAGATTTAAAAGCCCTTGTTAAAGCCTTTTGTCTTTTTATATGCAGTCCCTAGATAGAAATAGGTTAATGCCCACGAAATGGGTTTTTCGTTGAACACCTAGATTGCATCTTCTAGGCTAAGCAAATGTGCAATATACAGCACCTACAATGTCTTTTCTCGGGATGGGAGATGCAGTTGCACCTCATTGCGCCTTAATAGGTCCGTCATTAATTGTGTATGTAGTAACTATAATCTGAATGCCTCTAAATTCTAAGTACATATGTGACTGTACTGTTTCATGCCAAATCTAATATTGCTTGCATGCATCACTGTATTTAACAGTAATATTCTTACGGGTCGATGTTGTACCACTAATAATTGATATGGAAGATCATAATTAAAAGACTCCAACGTTAATTGCAGGGGACCAAAAGAAGGGCCCAGCGAATCTCATCTAATCCCTTCTGAATGCTACGTGAGTGGACTGCGGAGGGCCTATGTTCAAATCTCTATCAGCAGTGATCATAATTAAAAGACTCCAACGTTAATTGCAGGGGACCAAAAGAAGGGCCAAGCGAATCCCTTCTGAATGCTACGTGAGTGGACTGCGGAGGGCCTATGTTCAAATCTCTATCAGCAGTTGTCATCTGTGTTTTATCATAATTTGAAATCCAAAAAGAAAAAGAAGAAGAAGTTAAGTATGATAATTGTAAGGTAGGGCCCATCATGCATAGGACATGAATGATGGGGTTGCTTTTTCTTGACTAGAGATTTGATTGATGGGATGGGATGGGGGAAGGCAGGCAGAACTGGAGAAGAGAATGACGAAATAGATGATGGTTTCAAATCAAGTATACATTACATATAATAATAATTACAAAAGCTAGCATGGAAATTAAACAGCAATATGTTGGAAAGTGTTCACCCGGTTTTGATTTAATCATGTGATTACGGGATAAAGTTTCCTATTAACTTAAAAACCATTTGTGATTAACAAATCAACTTTTTTTTTTGTATGAGCATGCCACTGCTAGCGGTTAAAACCTTAGCAGACTTCTAAAAAATAATTAACCTGAGCCCCAAATTACTGATTCTAAACAAGCAATTGTGAATTTAGGTGAGGAATATCTTCCAAGTAAGTTCTTTTTCTTGCCTCAGACTAGTGAGGACTTCACAACTTATTCACAATACAAAATTGGTAATTCTGTTCAGAATAAATAAGAAGAGGGCAAAAGTTGTTTAAGCAAAATTGCCTATTACAAAACTTAAAAGAGAAATGTCAAGTCCAAAAAAGACAACAGAACGTTGGACTTTGATTTCTGCTTAGATTGCTGCCTTTGAATCAATGGATTGAATGTGTTTATGCTGGATTGAGCGTCAGCACCTTCAACTAATAAGTTTCAGCTAGAAATCAATAACAAAGTCTAAATTTAGCAGAGCTTTAATCTGCTTCAAGTCCTAGAAAGCTTGCTGATGGAAGCAACATCATGTTTATTTTTCAACAAGAAAACCCAAGTGAATCAGGTACAATCATCAATAAATGTGACGAACCAATAAAATCCGTTTGAAGTAATGCGAGTTGGACCCCACACATCAGAATGCATTAAATTAAAAGGCTTTCCAACTTTACTGTCAATCAAAGGAAACACAATGTGATGGGTTTTGGCCAAAATACATGTCTCACACTTCAAACTGGACTCATCACAAGAGCGAAATAAAGACGGAAACGTACGCTTAAGGTAGCCAAATGATGGGTGTCACAATTGACGATGCCATAACCACATTTGTTGTTTGTCTTTGATATTGCAACTTTGAACAGTATTTATGACAAGATCACGAACTAGTGCAGACGGCAATGTCAAATAATATAACCCCATTATTCGTTTAATATGCCCAATAGTCTTGTGAGTCTTGAGATCCTGAAAAGAGTAATGAATATGATAAAAAGTAGTAGAAGCATTAAGTGTATGAAGTAATCGACCAACAAATAACAAATTACAATAGATAGTGGGAACTAGTAAATACAAGACAAGGACAGAGTAGGAGTGAGAGAGATTGTGCCATTGCCAGTAATTGGAGAAGGCAAGCCATTAACACTAGTTATGTATGGGTCACGGGTGTTACTAGGCAACTTATCAAAAAATTTAGCATCATAAGTCATATGATTAGAGGCACCACTGTCAATTATCCAAGTATTGGAGCCAGTACTTCGGAATAGAGTTAGAAACACACAAATTTGTAGAAACAGCAACAACAACAAGCAACAATGGAGTTATCACCCATCATTGTAGCAAAAACTCAACAGATCATGGCAGAGTACACAACAAAACACAGCAGAGGCACAAATAAGACAGATACACAAAGACAGACATGAACACAGTAGAGGCATGAACACGGCAGAGTACACATCGCAAAACAGCAGAAACACAAATACGACAGATGCATGAAAACAGGAATGGCACAAACACAATAGAGGAACGCACACTACAACACAATACACAAACCCAAGAGGGCACACACTGCATAGGTAGAGAAAAATATAGGGCTAGAATGTGGGCACAACACAGAGGTCACCAGAAAGTAGGCTCTGATGCCAAGTTAAACAATATGGGGTAGAATATTTTTTGATATATTTTCATTCTCCTAATTACACAAGATTTGTACAAAAGAGAAATAAATAAAATCCTAATAGAATAGAAAATAAATCTCCTAATAGAATTAGGATCTCGCCAATAGCCTGCACATTAGCTGCATCCTTCCTGTTGTTATTCCACATAAACTTATACCCTGTGAACTCAAATTGAATTAAGTGACAATCGAAAATAGCATTTTTCAAATCCTCCATTAGAGCATTGCATTGAATGCGATCCCCACTCTTTTCGTGATACTCCATAATCTCATTAAAATCTCAACAGCAAAGTCAAGGACCATAATCCACCCTACTTAATTCTGCATAAGTTCCCATGAATGATGACGCTAGGTATGATCAGGGTGACCATAAAAGCCACTCACTCTAAGAGTTCAAGAATTTGGGAAAGTAGCTCTAACATCTATAGACTTTGACGGCTGTGCATCTTGAGTGATATTTCGATGTGGGATTGCGAGGATTGGCTGAGGAGGCACCACGTGAAACGACTGACCCACTTCACTTTGGAACCGGTCAAAACTGCTTAAAATCGACACCTAGTAAAGCGTGTGTCGTAAATGACCAAAATACGATAAACAATAATACAACCCGATCCCTAACTCGTGGTCGCGCTTGGGAATCGTAGTCCCAACGCACCCTTCGAGGATCAAGCCACACGTAGTTCTTTCCTCTGTTCTGACACAGAATCGTTTGTTTTACAAGAACCTCACTCTAAGGTGACATTTTTGGAGTATCCGAGACTCCGTTTACAATCCGTCAAATGTTATACGATCCAAATTACCTAGATCAACATTGGAACATGATTACGATCCAACGATTCAAACCTCTGAACCCGGGAATCATCCATTAGGCGAGATCTGTCGGGGTTCAAACGTTATCCGAATTGATATCCACGAATTCCTACGAGCTCGTGACAACAAGAGGATCGCATTGGGACACAATGCCTCATTGCTACAGTGCCCACGCGCCGCCACCGTATTGGCGTACAAGTGGTTGCCCGGCGATAACGCTTCGCCGAAAAATCTCAACATCTCGGCTCAAGACTCCTATCCTAGATAAAACACCCAATTTGGAACCACTTTTGTTCTTGGACCTACCCCAAAAAGTGGCCGGAAGTGGCCGAAACCGTGATCTCAAAACCGGCCGAACCCTAGGTTTGAAATTAACCCTCTCACGCTAGAAATTCCTCAAATCCTACTCAACCATCAGCTAAAGCATGAAAAATAGCTAGAAATCCATACCTTACTCGACTGATTTGGTATCCGGAGGAGGGAGAACGGAAGCTCAAAGTTCTCGCTAAAACAGGCTATTTGGCTAATTCGCGCTCTCGGCGGTTTCGACGGTGGGGTTTGACCGAAGGGAAGGGAAGCTGCCAGTCCGCTTGAGTCCGTCCGCTTGAGTCCGTCCCATGCCCCGCCGTGGCTGTGGTGGCGCGGTGGCTCTTGGAAGCCACCACCGGAGGGAAAATCGGGCTCGGGTGCCACCGAGAGAGAGAGAGAGAGAGAAGATGAAGGTTTTAAAACTGACCTTCCAAATTTACTATTTTGCCCTTGAATTTATTTTGACTGTATCTCCTTCAATACAACTCGGATTTGGGTCCACTACGTGTCTACGAATTTATCTCGCTGCGCTCTATGCAACGGTATAACTGAAATTTTCAAATTCCTTCTTGGTCAAAAAGTCAACTTTTGACCTAATAAAAATTCTAAGGGCATTTTAGTCTTTTCTTCCAATAAATTAATAATTAAATATTAATTTTAGGTTTGGGTTATTACACCATGTGTCTTTGTGAGAAATTACTCTTAAGCTCAGTCTTTAGCTGTGATCAACATGTTGGGTTGCCGAAGGCTTGCCGCTTGCCGATGGTACTTTGTGGGACGTAATAGATCATCAGGTTTGTGGGTCCCTTGTTCCATGTTCCGTTCATTGATTGCATAGTCGGATATGGCATAAACAATTGGTTTTCTTGGAAACATGTGTTTTTGCTTGTAGATGTTTGTTGTTTGTTACCCATTGTTTATTCTATTAACAACTTGCACAAGGCTTTTGTTTTCTCAAATGCCAAAACGTGGACTATGGTCCTTTTCATGCCTTGAAAATTCGTAGGAAATCACGCTTCAATTGTTGTTAACTATTTATTTTTTAAATTAATAACTCCCAAAAATTGATTGGAATTAGCATGGAATTAGCATGTCTTATTGGTCCATCATACATTTGGATCCTTTTTCTTTCTGGGGCATCAAATTATTATTTTTTTAAACTTTACTAATGAGGTGATGAGTTTTGAACTTAATACTTCTTCCACATCATTAAGAAACACTATTAGCACTACTACATTTTAGGCTTTGCGCGACGAGCAAAAATGATTTTAGTCGCACATAATTATGCGCGATGAAGTTTCGTCGCGCACGATCCGTCGCGCAAAGTTCGTGAAGAAAGGATTTGCGACGAACAAATATCATTCGTCACGCAAAACAGGCGACGTATTACAACTTCATTAAAAATATTTCGGGACGCGTCCCTAATGTCCGTCGCACAAATATTTGCGACGAAAAACTGGTCGTCGCAAAAACAAATCGACGTGAGTCTTCACGCTTGTGACGCATTAAATAATATTCGTCGCACACATAGTCTTTGCACGACAAAATATTTGTCAGCAAGCATACAAATTTCTGTGCACTAAACAATTTATCGCGCATACACATTTTGCATAGCGAAATTCTTCAGTCGCGCATGATTAAAATATATTTGTCAACGGGTTTATTTAAATGATTTTGCTTGCGACGATTTACGTTTTCGCGCATAAAAGTAATATATATTATTAAAAAAAATTATTATTATTTGATTTTTAATTTTGTAAAAAAATAAATTTGGTTTTTTTATATAATTAAAATGAAATTACAATAAAAAGATTAATCGCAAAGAAAACATTTATTATATAAAATAAAAGAAATGTATACAAGAGAAATATTGTAAAAGTAATTATAAAAATAAAAAACTAATCAAATAATGTTCCAAAATCTACTTGGTCATCTGCCACATGCGGCTCGGAGGTATGGGCGTCTGCAGGGGCCATGGTGTGCTGGGGATGCTCGGGGTGGATGGGCTCGGAGGTCGATGCACCAAAATTGGATTGGAATGCTCGGACCGTGCGAGTGGGAATCACCGACATCCGACCCTCAAGCTCGGCAACTCGCGATGTCAAAACAGTCACACCGCTTGCACGCCACAATGACCGCGATGATCGAGGTTCCCTCGTCGGGCATTCCCCATCCCCCTACAATACGTTCCCGGCCTCCTCCCGAGTCCGATCCAACGTCTGCGTCAAAATCTGAAATCCAAAGCATCATGCGGAGGATCCACAGACTCGATCGGAGTCTCGGGAGGAAGTTGGGAGGCGGACTCTTGAAGAACCAACTGGCTCCTCTCCACCATCGTCGTCTGTTTAACATTACATAAAATATAAATTCAAAAATGCATATAAATTGAAAGCGTAACATAAGAATTAAAATTAAATAATACTTACATGAAGGGACTCGGCCAACTCATTCCCAGGTCGAACATAAAGCGTCACCAAAGACGTCGATCTACGGGAATTTCGACCCCCCCTATAATTGAACAAGAGAAGGAAAATATTAGTATGAACAAAATAAATTAATAATAATGACGTATTAAAAATTAAATATAAATTATATTATTCTTACCCGACGTGCATCCATCCTATATGAGAAGGGCCTGGGCCGGAATGGTGGAGAAGAGTCTTCTTCTTCCTATTGCCCTTATTCACTTGGGCTTTATTACATTATACAAAAAATAAAAGCGTAATAGTTGAAATATAAATAAATTAAATAATAATGAGATATAAAAAATAAAATAAACATTAATAAGAAATATGTAATAATTAAACAAATACTATTAAAAAAATACCACATAATCAGGCGCTGAAAATGAGCGCAGAGCCACTCCCAACTATCCTCCCGCCCCTCAAGCTCCTTTGGGCAACCCTTGTAACACCCCGACCCCAAATTTATCCCATATTTTAATTTATTTAAGTGGAATTGAGAAATTACCCGTGAGATAGGGTATTTTAGTCATTTTCTTATCCGGAAGGAATTTGGAAATTCGGTTGTATCGTTGCGTATGAGCACGGTGAGATGAGTCCGTAGACATGTAGTGGGCTCAATCGAGTTGTAACAGAGAGATATGATTAAATGAAGCTCAGTGGCATAATCGTAAATATTTGAAAACTGGATTTTTGGTTAAAAGACGGAATTGCCCCGCTCTCTCTCTCTCTCTCTCTCTCTCTCTCTCTCTCTCTCTCTCTCTCGGCGTCTGCTCCCTCTCTCGGTTTTCACGGCCGTTGGAGACAGCGACACGTTTTCAGCGGCGCGCGCTCTCGTCAAACCACCAAAGTCGCGGGCGGTACCAAAATGACCAGACCGCGTCCTCTTCACTGGCCCAGGCGGGTCTGCCGCCAACCGCCGCTGGATTTCGCGGAAAATCGAAGAAAACAGCCCGTTTGCCGATCGAAATATTTCACCGCTTGCGTTCTCGTCGTCGGCCACCGATTCCGGCAAGTGAGGTATGGTTTCTCACCTATTTTCCGAGCTCTAGCTGATGGTTGGGTAGGATTTCATAAGTTTTGAGGCTAAGTAGCTCGATCTAGGAATTGAAATTCGGTCGGTTTTGAGATCACAACTCTGGCCACTTCGGTCAGTTTTTGGGGTATGCCCAAGAACAAAAGTGACTCAAATTAGGTGTAATACCTAGGGTAGTCTTGGCCCACGATTTGGAAGTTTTCCGCGATGCGATATCGCTTTGAACACATGCATTTGCCCGGTGCGTGTGGCGCTGATGAACCTTGTCAGCCGAGGGCATTTTTGTCCCACCGTGATCCTCTCGATGTCACGAGCAGCGTGGGTATGCTCGGATTTCATTTTGGATACCGTTAGAGTTCGAGCGGATATCGGCATATCGCGTATTTTCCGGTTTGCTAGGTTCGAACCGTTGGATGGTCTCGGACGAGTTATAATATGTTGATCTAGGTATTACTGTGAGGATCGTATAAGGATTTGACGGATTGTAAAGCGGAGTCCGGATACTCGGAAATGCCAACCCTAGGGGTAAGGTTTAGTAAGTCCAATCGCGCGTCTTTGGATTAGCCGGCGTGTTGATAGACCATATGTGGCCAAGCGTCCCACATATGAGGAGATATGATTGTGTGAGGGCTGGTGAGAATGTAGCGAGGCCCGATGTGAGTCGCACACGCGTCTTTGGATTAGGCGGCGTGTTGGACGGACCCATCACGAGGCGGGTGCCCGTCGTATGAGGATTATATGATTGTGTGAGGGCTGGTGAGAATGGCGAGGCCCGATTGAAGTCGCCGCAGCGTCTTTGGATTAGCCGGCGAAGGAGTTGGCGATTTACCTTCACGTGGCGGGTGCGCCGAGTGCGAGGGTATATCGAGAGATATGATTGTGTGAGGGTGAGAATGTAGCGAGGCCTGTGTGAGTCGCACGCGTCTTTGATTAGCGGCGTGTTGGCGACCCCATCGTGGCGGGTGCGTCCACGTATGAGGAGATATGATTGTGTGAGGCTGGTGAGAATGTAGCGAGCCGGTGTGAGTCGCGCAGCGTCTTTTGATGTAGCAGGCGTGATTGGCGGACCAGCCAGTAGGCCGGGTCGTCCCGTCGTATGAGGATTATGTTGTGATTGTGTTTGGTGAGTTGTGATGGATAAATCCTAGATTGTATGTATTTGTGTGGCGGTAATGGTTTATTTGATTTTAGGAGCCAGGATAGATCTGAAAGAGCTACGTGTGGCTTGATCCCTTAGTAGGGTACGTAGGCAGCCTGAAGTTACTAGGTGCAGCCACAGATTAGACCCCACTTAGGTGGTCTTACTGAGATTGGTTTGGACCTGCGTTATTGATCCCGAAACTTGGTTGAATTGAGGTTCGTCCTGTGGACCGAGTGAGTGAAGGTGTGCATAAATAGATTTTGAAGTTATTATATGCATATTTGATGCATTAAGTTATTTTAAAATTATTATTGGATAGTTCTGCTAGAATCATTTGAAGGCCGGAGGCCATTTATGTAATTGCATGAGATTATATTATGCGTCTGCCGGTTGGGTTATAAAATGCGTTTTGTGCATGTGGAAATTTTGGGAAATGTTCAAGTTCTGGGAGACTCTGCCGAAATTTCAGCAGAAGTCTCGTACCCTTTAATCCTCTGGTAAACGAGGACATTTAAGGAGCTGAACCCGGCGCTGGGTGTGATGCCGTGGTCTCCGCAGGTTAAATCTCGGGTTCCGGAAATGGGACGAGTCCCTGTCAACCCTCCCCTGAAGAAGCGACTTGCAGATCATCAAGCGCCTGAAAATGGTGGTGCAAGTCGCTCTTCTTCTTCCACTGCTTGTACCTCTCACCGAAGAGTCTGTTGACGTACGCCAAGGTCTCCTTGTTGAGGTCCTCTAAGTGGTAGTTCGTCTGCAATAAATTCATTACATACATTAAGTAATAGAAATATATAAAGTTTGAAAGAAAAATAATTAAAAGATAGGAGACATGACAACTGGCCGCGAACTTGCATCTTGATCTCGTCAGGCATGACCTTCCAAGACTTCCATTGCATCGGGTAATGGGTCCGAACGACGTGGCCAATGTCGTGGGCCAAGGAGAGACAAAATAGATTTAGGGCTTATTTCATGAAATTCGAAAGAACTTAACATACAATTAAAAGAGTGATGCTTTTTTTCAGGGGTAAACTTCAATAAGAGACCTGAGGCCCAATGTATGTGTAATCTTATAGTGAGAGAATCCAGCAGTCAGAAAGAGCTTTTCCCACTCTGCTTCACTACGCTCTTTGCCACTGACGTCGACCATCATCAACATATCCCACATGAGCTGAGTTTCAATTGATTTCTTATCCATCTCCTTATCATCTGCAGACACATTTATGTCCAGGATGATAACCTTTCCTCCTTCATTTTTGCTCAGAATTGCCTCTCTACTGTTCTTTAATATCTTCACGCTTTCCTCATCACTCCAATCATGCAGAATCCACTGATCATTGATGCCATGCATTAATTAATGGTTAATTACTTTAAAGTAAGACTTGAATTTATACTCACAACCTCATCAGTCCATAGAATTAGTGTATGGTACCTGCTTAATATACTTTGTACATGCACCGATTGACATGTCATTGTTACTAATTCATTTATGAATAGTAAGGTTTGTTAAGATTTCATCGAGGGACGGACTCGCGGACCACTAGAAACATCGATATTACCCCCAAATTAAGCACCAACATAGTCTAAGCTGGTGTGGGGTTTATATAAAAGGGCATATCTTATACATTTTGTCTAAGTTTCCAATGTGTTACTTTACATTCTTCAACAAGATTGTCTTTTCGTTTTGAGTTGTATTATTAAACTCCATAAAAATTCCTTAAATACACAACTCGAATTGAAAGCCAAGCAAAACAAGGACAAGTTTGGAAAATTCTGCAAAGGCAAGGGTGAGGCGTGCGATGAAATGAGCCTTCGAAGGGTGGACATTGAGGCCGGAAATGAGATTGGGAAGGGATGGGTTGGCCATGGTTGTGAATCACATCTGGGATGCCTAATTGAACTGCACACTTTAATGACATGGAGTTTATGAACTGGAAGATATGATTCCACACATGAGTCATGGCTAGTAGCACTAACTTTATCATTATTCAAACTCATTTATCTAAGTGTGTATGTTTATATGTGTAGCTCAAAAACACCGATGGCTCTTATTTTAAGTCTTATATAGTCGTTGCCGACCCGACACAATCCACATCCCAATTATTTAAGTAAATAATACTAGAAGGGGCCGTACGTATATGCTAATATGCTATATATGCAGTGTAGAAGGAAGTTGCTATACATGCTATATATGCATGTGTAGAAGGATGCTATATATAATATGTTTTCTTCCTTCAATAATAATTATATTCTCTCCTCTATCCATCTTCTTTCTCAAATTTGGAAGCACGAAGAACTTTAAATATAAAAACAAACAAATGATAATGAATAATAGAAAAACACAGATGGCAGCTGCTGATAGAGGCTTGAAGACAGGCCCTCCGCAGTCCACTCACGAAGCATTCACAAGGGCAGAGCCAAAAGATGTTTCGTCCAGAAAAGAAAGTCATGCAAACATATAGTATAAAGCGTAGGAATTATAAAATTCAGACAAGACTGCACAATCATGTAATCGTTTTTTTGGTACAAAGTGGTTCTTAAAATATATATTCAGAATTAAACACGTCATCGTATCACTGTCATATAAATGAATGCAAGTAGCTAGTGCATGCCAAACACGCTAAAAACATGCACAACTGGCATATGAGGCATGTGGGATCTTGTTACTCCCACATGCCAAACAGACTAAATCAATCAGTGTGTGGTGCTCTCTTATTACTCCCAGCACAACTTCAACATGCGATATTTATGAAAGATATTTGAAATTTCTCTTGCACAACTAGGAAAGTGCTATATTCAATGGCGGATCCAGGAATTTTTATTGGGGTAGGCTAAATATTTTTTTTTTAGAGGAGATATATTATAAGCTTTTTTTCTCTTGAATAAAAATGTAAATAAAATTTTATAAATCAAACAAAGTCACATGACAAGTAAATATAACACAAAGAAGTGCAAAATATAAATAAAAACTTAACAACAATTAAAATTGGAAATTGAATATATATGAAAATAAAAATAAAAAGAGAAAAACTTACCAAGATTGAAGAACCCATTGAAGATAGGTTGGTACAATTTTTTAGAGGAGGAGAGCTATTTCCTCTAGGCTCTCAAGGTCCAAATATGGTGTTTTGAGTGGCTAGAATAAATCTTTTGATGTTTGCTCTCTGTGGGTGTAGTCCAATATCAGTACCATTAGAATAGAGAAACTAAGTGTGACTTCTGCTTCTAATCAATTTTATATAGGTTTGGATTGATGTTTATTATTTCCTATATGCGTCAGGAGTGAGCTTATTTTAAATAGAGAACTAACTATTATTTACTTTACTTAGATTGGGCTATTATTAGTTTATTATATTTATTTAGTGCAGTAGACTAATATTTATTGGAGTAGGATTAAACTTATAAAATTTAAATCATATTTAATATTTAGAAATCGTCCCTAGGCTGGAGCCCACCCCATCGTAGGCATAAATCCACTCTTAACTATACCGGATGAATGATTTGTGAGCATGGAATTAATAATCGGAGCTATACATTAACACATCTACCACATGCTTATCTCAAGTTTGACAATATAAGTTCTTTGCATCATTAACCCTTAATCAATTGTATATCGCTAAACACAAAACATGTTAAAATTGATTATCACTTTATTAGACAATATTTGGTCGTTAAGCATTCGGTCATTGTCTAAATGTAATGTAATGACACGAGCAAAACCAAAGATTATTTGAGAAAATTGCCCTCAAGCGTATGTGAGAAAGGGATCTATTCCTAATCAAACATTGATTAGAAACATACGACATCATTTCAAGCAGGTTCCAAAAGAATTCACCTCTACCAGTCCCATAGAGAAATTTGGCTCGCTACTACAAAAATTGAAATAGACGACGGAAATCCACCGTCGTCTATAAGGTTTTTAAACCGTCGTGAAATCGACCGCCATCTTTTGATACATAAAACAACAACGGCAAATAACCGACGTCGTTAAGAATACAACGTCATATCAAAAGACAAACCGCCATCTAATTACTATATAAACAACAAAAAAGGAAAACTTCAACATTCTTAGATGACGGTTTTAGAAACATAGAGATGTCTAAAGAGTGTTACATGTCAAGAACTATACACATGCCGCGTAAAACAGTTACTCGTCTCTATTTGAAAAAATACCGTCGTTTAAACGTCGAAACCGCCATGGTTAATATATACTACGTTTAGTAAATAAAAAAACTGACGTCTAAATTCTATAAAAACGCAAAAAAGGAAAACTTCGACAATCTTAGACGACGCTTACAGAAAAGAACAAACATCTAAAGGATATTACATGTCAAGAATTATATCATAACCGAAGTAAAATAAATTAACCACGACACAAAGGTAGAATCACCGCCGCTTATAACATCTTCCACCACATCTCCACCCAGGAACACACCGCCCTTGTAAAATGTATTCCACATCGCAAACGTCAAGAACCGACGTTCAAAAGAAATATTAACGTCATAATATGTTAAAAGAACAAAGTTATTACCAATATACGACGGTGGATTCTTGTGAGAATCGAAGTCTAAATGAAAAAAAAGCCAAAAATTATGACTTGGACAACATTAGATGATGCTTTTTGGAAAACACTGACGTCTGAAGTCTTTAACATGGCACCATTTTATTATACATGGACTTAACATTCCCTAACCACGACCCAAGTGTTTAAACACGGTCGTTAAAACTTATTTTCACGGCGTACAATGGAGGTAAACTGCCATGGATCGAAGTTTGAACTCCGGTTAATGTAAACTAACGATCATGGTTAATCTCATCAATACGTCCATAAAATCCAATTTATCGACATTGTTATTTTACTTACCACGTCGGTATGCTTATAGAAATAGACGTGGTTGGCCTTTTAAAAGGCATATTTAAAACCCCCATTGACGTGTGTATTCAATGAGGCATCAATTGTTTTCGCTAACCAATGTTCGGAAGAGCTCTTAAGACAGTTAATGGAACTGTGTTGCCTTTATTGTGCCCTTTAGATGATGGTAATTATTTATTGGTAGAAGTAGTGTTTCCTAAAATTAACTAATGTCATACAATTAATGTCATAGAATTAATGGAACAGAGCTATTAATTAATGTCATACAATTAACTGCATAACTAATGTCATGCATTACAACACTCAATCAATTCATATATCTTCACGTCCATCTCTAAAATTTCACTCCCAAACTCACCCACTAGGTCATCAAATGTGTCAACATTGGGTATCCCTCTAGTAAATGGCTCACACTCAATTCAAATATCACCTAGCATATCATCACCACTAACATCATTATATTCTCTATTAGGCCTTGATAACACTACCGACCAACCACGATGCATTGGGTTGTCAACAAAACATACTTGTTTGACTTGAGAAGCCATAACAACTTGGTCATTCCTATGTCCAATTTCACTCAGATCTACAGGGGTAAATCCAAGTTCGTTAACTATAAGGCCTGAAGTGTTATCTATCCAATCACACCTGAAGATTGGGATTCTAAACTTTTGGTAGTCAAGGTCCCAAATTTCTTGAATGACACCATAAAAACCCATATTAGAGACAATATGGTTTTTACCCTTGACACTAGTAACTTGCATTGTATGTGCAAGTAAATAAACTCTACTATTTTGGATAGTTCACACATCATCTTATGCCTTGGTGTTAAATTTAATACCATTAATAAGATAGCTCATATATGATGGCACTGCCATGCATGGACCAACTACTAGCCATTTAAAATTTTTTGAGACGCCATTATTGTCTTCCCTATTATGTTCACTTTAAATTTGCAAATTAATCATATCTTAATTCAATCTAACATAGGAAAAAGAAAATTAAAAGTCGAATATGTTATTCAATAGCATACACCATTAAATGAAAATGCTATTGTGCTTATCTTGCAGCCACTTTGTTCTCTTTCTAAATTTTGGATAAGTGGTCTTGATGTGGATTATATGTTCCCTACATGACACTAAAAAATTAAGCATTACGGTCCCTTGTATATAAGATAAACATAAGGAATAATCTAAAATGGTCACTTAAAGAATAAAACTCATACTCGATATAAGGTAGGACTTCTTCCGTATTCTCCAAGACATATAGATGTGTCTGGTTCAACAGGTTCTGATCAACTAAGCTCACTATGCAACCTGATAATGGCTTTGAAACTTCCATCATTTCGCTTGATGACACTCTAACTATACTAACATCAAATAAATGCTCGATGCAAAACTCTATAGCTTTTTCAGCTATATACCTCTGAACAATGCAACCTTCGAGACAAGTACGGTTCTGAACATACCCCTTTACCACTTTCATATATCTTTCGAAAGGAGACATCCATCTAAAATAAACTGGCCAACATAGACTAACTTCTTCTGCACGTAGCTGCTGGTACCAAAACGCCAAGCTCAACTTCCTTCCCACCCCACCCTTCTTCCACCGCAGCCACACCACCATAGCTTTAGAATAGCTCAAACCGCTTGTTTTTGCACTAAATTTCCATCATCATTTCCAACAATTCCTGCAACCAAAGTTGTCTATCCGGGTATGCTTTCTTATCCTCTCAATGTGATCTAGTTGATGGTTGCGTTGATTAGGATCGATTTTTGAGTTTTGAAACTTGATTTACAATCCAAAGTTTTGGCAAGTTTTTGGATCGAGTTTCCGGCAAGTTCCGGCCACTTTTTGGCCGTGGCCCAAGAATAAAAGTTGCTCCACTAGCTGTAACGATCCAGTCCTAAATAAATGTTTAATTACTAATTAAACATGATAAATGACCATTTTGCCCCTAGAATATTTTATTAGGTTTAAAGTTGACTTTTTGACCGAAAAATAATTTGGGAATTCCGATTGTACCATTACGTAGAGGATGGCGAGATGAGTTCATGGACATGTGGTAGGCTCGAATCAGAGTTGTAACAAGAGAGATAAGATCAAAATACCCTCAGTGGCATAATCGTAAATATTTCAAAAAGGATTTGATAAAAATCTGTTTCTCTCTCGAGCAGAACCTCCTCCTTCGCTTGACAGTGGTGGCTTCTCAGCCATCGCCGCCACCACCGCCCATGACCGCCCGAGACCAGCCTTGTTCGAATCGCCATCTTCCTTTCCTTTCCCGACCACCCCACTCGAAGCATCGGATTCTTCGAAAGAGCTCCGCCGCATTTTGACAAAAACTTCGTCTCGCCATCATTTTCGCAGTAAGGTATGCCTTCACCTATTTTACGAGCTCTAGCTGATGGTTGGGTAGGATTTGGTCAATTTCAGCCTAAGAGATTCGTTCGCTAATTTTGGGATCTCGATTCCGCCACGCTCTACGTGGGCTTTTAGGTAGGTCCAAAAATAAAAGTTGTTCCAAATAGGTGTTTTACCTAGGTAGGAAGTGGTTTCACTTTGGAGATTTTCGCTGTTTAAATTTGATTGCCATACACGCTGCTGTCGGCAAGGTGATGATGCCGCAGCCACTTGTTGGCCCTTCTTTGAGTCCTAAAATCATCCTCATGTTATCCTAAGCACGATGGTATGCTCGGATATGAATTTGGATATCGTTTGATCGTCGATCGATATTGCATATTGCATTATCAGGTTCGATAGGTTTGAACCGTTGGATCGTTATGAATTTAATATATGTCAATCTAGACATTACACTGTAAGTACCATCCTGTGATTCTAAGGTCTCACGTGGCGAGGATTTTCCGCGGAGAGATGCACTATACGTGGCGTGGATGTTCCGCGATGGGGAGATTATGTAATAGAAGATGAGAGGTCACACGCGGCGCTGATTTTTCAACAGTTGATGCACCCTACACGTGGCTTTGGATATTCTGGCGCATGGAGAGATTATGTGATATGAGATGAGAGGTCACACGTGGCGCTGATTTTCCGACGGTTGATGCACTCTACACGTGGCGCTGATGTTCTGGCGTATGCGGAGATTATGTGATTATTAGGGAGATAAATTAAAGATTATGTTTGGTGAGTTGTGACTTAAAGTAAAGGGTTTTAAGGTGAGAACTACGCGGTGGCTTGATCCCGTGGAGGCAATGCAGCCCAGGTAATGCTAGGTAAGGGCGGGTTAAACCTGACCTTGTAGTTGGTCCTCAAATTCGGAGATGTGATTGTGTTAGGAGGTTAAAACCTCGTATGTTGAAATTAGGAAAGTTAGATGATGTAAATTTGCATCCGCTTTCATAATTATCGCACGCTATCGCTATCGCTATCGCTATCGCTATCGCTATTGCTATCGCTATCGCTATCGCTTGGTTTTGGCTTTGCTTTCCTTTCATTATCCTTTTGTTATCGCTATCGCTATTGTTTTAGTTTCTATCGCATTATACGCTTTCGCTTTCCTTTCGCTTTCCTTTCCTTTCGCTATCGCGCTTTCGCTTCGCTTTTGTTTTCGTGTTCTTGTTCGCCTTCGCTT